>NW_013531700.1:4501539-4620088 GCF_000836235.2 Papilio xuthus
CCAAATTTCATCAAAATCCGATTCCATAGCGAACTTCAAAAATGTATGGAGCTGACGCCTGATAATCACGTGGCTAATCTAAAGTTATTGTCAGTTCCATACCTTTTTGAAGTTCGCTATGGAATCGCTTTGGAGCGAATGCATTTTGTCTAATTACCTTGGTGTGAGACTGAGATTAGGCTTGGAAAAGGTTATAAATAGCAATTCCAATGCAATGCGCATTTTAATTTACGTTCAAGTAAGAAAGTATTATCCATCTTGATTGTGATCCATCTTGCAGTCGGGATTGCAACGAGATTTAATTTGTTCAATGGATTAAGGCATTAAGAGTTTTGATTGGTTCAGGCTAAGGAATGCTGGGAGTAAATCCTATCATTTATTTATAACAATTTTAAAAAAGTTTTCTTAAAAGTAATAATTAAGAGTTTAATTGTTGGGTTTCGACGATTGATTTTGGTATGTGTACGAAGGGTCTTGCATGTACGATTCGTATGAATTTCTGACAAAATTAAATGATTGCTCACGACCCGACTAGCAATCTTAATATTAAACTTACATGACAACGCCTTGTAAAATACGCAGCTAGAGCCCGAAGTACATAAATATATGTACATATATAATGTCGCATACATTTTCTAATGTAAATTATGTTTAAAAATCCAACAGGCTAGAAACGAGCCACAAAAAAGTGGTTTTAGTGGTTCAAACACATACCACCGTCCGCCCAACTATAAGCTGTTTATCTTTAGATTCCCTACTGCATACCAAAAAGATAAGGATAAAAGAAAAAAAGAAATTAATAATGTGTTTACTACATTATTTACAGTATAACAAATAAAACAAGCCATCCAAACTGAAAGGACACATCTTTATTGGAAATCTTTAGTAAATAAACAAATATAATCAATTTCCGTAATAAAAGCCATGTCGTTGTTTACTATAAGATTTATATTTACATAAATAGTAGTATGATAATTCTGCTATATACAATATACAAAATGCTTAGAATATTGACTTTAATATGATGGATATATGTGTATATTATATAACAAATACTATAGTTCTGATAGACATGTTCGGTAATACATGTAAAACTTGTCATGTTGGTAATATGACGTTATGTTGGTAATACGATGATGTTGGTAAAATTTGAAAGTGTTTAGAGAGAACGTAGAAGTTCAACCTTAGCGGCCGCGGCGGCTCCGATTACGTTACCGTTGTTTCCAATTGCGCGCAAGAGCTGAAAATAGACAAGAAAATATAATATGTTTATAACATGAAGCAAGAAGCAAGAGCTACGCTATCAACAGCTCAACCCAATAATTGATCCTTGAAACAATTATGTAAGATGGGGAATACAAAAATCACTCCCTAAACAATATTTTTAGAGCCTTGCTATTGCGATCTTTAAAAATTTAATTTGAAGCAAATGATTTAAAAACATTGATTATCGATTTCGCTTTATGGCTTGCCACTGCTTAAAGAAAGCCAAGGATAGACCAGTGGAAAATATACACTGACTTCTAACAGAAAAAGCTGTCGCAGTCAGTCTTGTTAGCCGTTCAGTGGAATAGATGTTTAAGACTTACGTTAGCCAGAGTGCTGTAAGCCCTCTGTACAACTTTAGTGACAGGTGACAAGGATGCTGCGGTGACTGCAGCACCTACGTTATTACTGCGGATGTTGAAGGCATTGTACAGCCTCTTTGCAGCGCAGTATTCTTCGTTGTATAAGCTGAAATGTTAGGACTTTATGTAACTTTCTCTAGATAAATTGGGAAGGTATAAACTAAGAACACTGAAAAATAGACAGTGAATTCGAATTTACCATGACTTCACTGTTATATCTATTCTCTCTTATTACTATGAGATAACACAAGACTTAGAAGATTTTACTTTCAGTTCTGTAGTTTATTCTGAAAGTTTATTTCTTGTTGTATTAATGAATACCTTGATAGGAAGGGATCTGCCTCCGAGAGCACGGAGTCCCAGGCAGCTTCGAAGTTGTAGCTTCTGCCACCTCCCACGCAGTTGCCACGTCTACCACTCTGATAATAAAATTGATAAATAAACATTACAAGACTAGGTACAAGATCGTACATCGGCTGTTCGTTTGTTCCGTGTTTCCGCATTTCCGTCCATGCGGAATAAAAAAAAATATTGAGTAGCTAATGTGTTCTTCCAGACTATGTTCTATATGTATGCCAAATTTCATCAAGATCCGTTGAACCGTTTTGGAGATACCTTCTAACAAACATATATCCATTCATCTTAACTGCTGCATTTATAACATTAGTAAGACATCGTCATCCCTGTCATTACCTTTGACAAAATAGAGACAACAATAACTTTATACAGGGATTTTGGTATCAGAAAGCAACGATTACTTTGCTAAGTAATATAACTAGTGAGAGTGACCCTTTTTTTTTTTCAGAGGGGAATGCTTTATGCATACTCCGCGCCCCGGGGGGGGACGCGGTAGTTATGTGGGAGTCTCCTCCATAGCGGAGGCATACCCACTAAACCCCTCTGTTCCTCCAACGCATCGGGACGGGACCACGGGCACGCTTTCGCTCTCGTCCGCGGCCCAGTAAGAGTGAAACTAAGTGGGTCTAGACGTCCGTCATTAAGTTTTAATTTTTCTTGATTGCGCACCAATTTGACTCAATCCAAGATTTGGAGCTCCCTTATATGTAAAGATCTCTGTAATCACCCTTAACTTAGGGTAGGTTTCTAGGTCTATGAATCAACAAATATCTATTTTATAAACCAGCGCAGACGAAATCGCGGGGTTCAAATAGTTCTTTGTATAAGAATACTGATGTCGTAATAAGCTATATAGTAGTTATATTTTTTTTTATACCATAAGGTAGCAAACGAGCGAACGGCCGCCTGAAATCGCTGAAATAGCGAAGTGACCGTTGCCCATAGACATACGCAATTGCATATGCGTTGCTTACCTTTAATCGACGGAGGAGAGGATGCACAGAAAGAAAACATTTCCATGCATCCTCTCATCCGGAAAGTCCACTTCCACTTTCATCCTTTCCTTATAAGAAAAAGGGTGGGAAGGGAAAGAGGACTAGATTAGGCTTCCAGGACGCACACTCATCAGACGAAACGCGGAATAGCTTCCACTTCACACCTGTCTTCTTTGTGGTCGTGGTATTTCACCGGGCGAGCCGGGCCGATTCGTGCGAAGATGTTAAAGCGGGCTCCACCACTGTTACATTAATATGTAATCATTAAAGTAAATACATTATTTACTTAATAGTTGCGGTAAACAATTTAAGTTGAAGTTGTATGATTAATCATTGAGCTGAAAATAGTGGAAGAAATAATTAATATTAATAACAACGTAAATCCCAGTTTAGTTGCGCGGGGAATCGGTTGTAGAGATAAATGGAGTCTAGGGATACAGGATACAGTGAGACTATTAATATATTGCAAGCTTGTGATGTGCTTGAAGAATTTATGCAGAGGATTTTATTTCCACTATTATTATGTAGGAAATGTAATATACATTTACAAAATTAACTGTTGGTTACTGAGACTGCGAAAATCTTTATAATTCTTCTGTGAGTGTGTATGTCACTGAACTTCTCTCAAACGACTGGACCGATTTTGATGAAATTTTTTGTGTGTGTTCAAGGGGATCTGGGAATGATTTAGATTCACAATTTTCATCAAATATTAACTTCATATTAATTTATTCAAATTAAAGACGTGTAGACAGGACAACGTCTGTCGGGTCCGCTAGTATCTGTATAAAACACATCATCTTCACAGTCTTATCTTACTAATATTATAAATACGAATGTATGGATGGATGGATGTTTGTTTGAATCTCTGGAACTAGAAGATAGTGTGGAAAAACACATAGGCTACTAATTAAATTTTTATTAAAACGGAGTCGCAGGCGGCAGCTATTCTTTAATAAAACTGAGATAAGAATATGTTTTAAACAGGGATTTGAGATGAGAGAGTGCAATATTTTGAACATTGTCGACTTGTCAGTGAACCAAGTTCATAACGTCATCAAGTTAAAATTTACTAACATTTTTACCATAGTACTAAAATTATTCTTTGTCGCCTTGATATGGCCACAGCGTTTGTAACTTGAACTAAACAATTAGCACTTATTGACAACACTCTCTAAATATATAAAACTTAGAATTGACTTACAGAGTATCTGACAGAGTTAGGGTTGAGGATGAGCTGGACTAATGAGTCGATGTTGGCGACCAGACTCTGGATGAAGTTGCCTAGAGCGGCGCGAGTTGCCGCCTTGTTGCCGCTTGTGTAAGCGTTCACGAGCTGGAAAACAAAGATACTTAGGAATTTGCACTTTTTATATAATTGATATGTCCATAGTTTAAGGAATCTATTAATTTATTTTTATCATAGTCGTAACTTTATTTATATTTAAAGTTATGACATCTTTTATCTTCTTGAGTTTTCTGAATCTTGCAGGTTGTTGTATCATCATTCTGATCGGAGACTCTAGAACAGAACAGCACTCATGTTCTTCACTCAATGATTAATGGCAATGTATCTCGTTAATCCATCCAATAATCTTTTGTGTTCCAAAAATATAATAAATATAAATTAATCCATAATACCTCAGCCGCAGCGCAAGCGTCACCAGGGTTACCATAAGCCAGTTCGCCGAGGATGGCGATGGCCTGACCTACAGCGAGCGCCTGGCTCTTAGAGTCAGACTGGTTGGCCAGATCGTTGAGGATCTGACGGATGGTCAGGATGTAGATGTTGGTGTCGCCACCGTCGCTGAGAACGTCGAATGCATTCTCGATGCTTGAACTATAAGTAATGCTCAGTAAATATTTGCATAAACATATATCGTCTTGATGCTCCTAGATTTTTCGTAATAAATCTTTTTTGTTTATATCAAAAGGTGGTAAACGACTTTGAGTGATGCATACTCTTAAGTCGTCTTACAGTTACCTTGGTTTGCCATTGTCAGGGACTGGTGGGATATCATTGGCGTTGTATTGGGTGACGGTCACTGATGGAGCTGCAAATGCGCTCTGTAACATTAAAATATAGCGTTCTAGTTTACACGAGTAGACTTAATAAGCTGGAAGACTGACTATTGTCATTGTAAATATAAAACTGTAACGTCATAGTGTCCTCTACTTGATTAACTTGAGGTTTATATTCTTACTAAAATTATTATAAATGCGAATGTTTAGATGGATGTTTGTTTGAAAGTATCTCCAGAACAGCTCAACGGATCTCGATGAAATTTGGCATATATGTAGAACATAGTCTGGAAGAACACATAGGCTACTAATTAGGTTTTTTTTCAATTCCGCGCGGACAGAGTTGCGGGCGACAGCTAGTAATACAATAAAATAATGCGTGTGGAGGTAAACATCATAATATGACAAATTAATCTCAATCTGATATAGTGTAACTCCGTCATTTCCTGCAGAATTATATTTAAAAAAAAGGACCTTGACAGACAGAAGGACAACAAAGTGATCCTAAATGGGTTCCGTCTTTTTTCCTTTCGAGATACGGAACCTTAAAAATATTTAGATTTAAATATTTCAGTTAAATATTGTTTTCGCTAGTTGAAATAACAATCCCAATGCAAGGGATTAAACGGTGACAGTTGTCCAGTTGACCATCCCACGGGAGCGAGCTGTCTGAAGCTGGCTTATGTATTCACAAACTAGGATTTAGACAATTGCCAATGTTTGCTAGTGTTTGGCAAACTGTGCTTAAACTGTCAATTAGTACTTTATGCTCTTTGATCGATTGCTAATTATTTAGATGGCACGCTTGGCAAATAAATCGAAACAGGCGTAATGCAACTTTGAATATTTAAATAATAATTGTCAAATGTTATCATTTCATAGTTTACGGCGCGAATTATACAAAAACGGCATACGGTCAAGACGCGTAGGCGCAGAGCAGGCATGGAACGAACAAAACGATGTGCCTGCGCCATTCTGCGTATAATTCATATCGTGCCTACCTACATTAATTATTGAAACGTTTTGAACAGGCAACATGCCTGCGTCGCGCCCACGCCCTTTGCCGTTTCTGTGTAATTCGCGCCTATGATGGCAAAGTATCAAAATAGCGAAGCGACCGCTGCCCATAGACATACGCCTTTGCAGATGTATGTACCTTTAATCGACAGAGAAAGGGTCGCGCAGAAAGATATATCCCCTTTCTTTCCGCCAAATTGAATCGTCAAGCGTAATCACTGTCTGTAATAATGTTTATTAATACATAATAATGTTTAAATATTAAGTATAAGGTAAGTAATCCGTAGTCGACAGTTCTTGCGAGAGATTCGCAAGGCTATGAATATTTATAGAATTACATATTCATAGAGACGTGGATTCGTGTGCTAATATGTACGCTTTCTATTTTAAATGTAATAGAGGGTGTTATAAAATACAACAAGATATTTAGATATGATTTATAAAAAATAGATTATAATAGAAATCTTACTTTTTCTTTGTATTTAGTAATTGTCGTGTTTTTTTTTATATTATAAGGTGGGGCAAACGTGCGAGCGGCCAAATGAAATCACTGAAATAGCGAAGTGACCGTTGCCCATAGACATACGCGATTGCATATGCGTTGCCCACCCTTAATCGACGGAGGAGAGTATGCACAGAAAGAAAACATTTCCATGCATCCCCTCATCCGGAAAGTCCGCTTCCACTTCCCATCCCTTCCTTACAAGAAAAAGAGTAGGAAGAGAAAGTGGACTAAATTAGGCCTCCGGGACCTTTGTTTTGTTACTTTTTACTAAGATTAAGTATTTAGAGCTTTGGGGCCTTTATGTTCAAGGCCCTGGGTGGTCGCCCACATGCGCCCTACTCTAACGCCGGTACTAAAAGTTCTAAAGTGTCATCGAATCGGATGGGATATGAATCTGAGCAACTTTCCTCACGACGATCTTGACAAACAAAAAACCAACGACTAGCTATTGTTAAGAAAATCCGACACTGCCGGTGTACTGTCGCACTAGCCTTACTAAAATGTCGACGTTTATGTCCCCTCACTAATCATTCTGACACTTGACTTGGTAACGAAAGCACGTCATTCGCGTCAAATGATTCTAACTAATAATGTCTAAAACTATGGTATGGCAGATAGAAATGTCAACAACTCTTTTTGTGTACGAACTTCTTGGACACTGTACGTAAGTTGCTAAGCGATTAACATTGTCAGGCTTCGAAAATTTTCATCTCCTTGTACGAAGGGTCTTAAGAAATTATTAAGCTCGAAGTAAGTGTTATCAAAATATAATGTTTAAAATGTGAAATGTTTTTTCTGAATTAAATTATATTCATCATTACCAGCTCACTATACGTCCCCACCGAGGGGCTCGGAGCCTACCCTAAGTTAAGGGTGATTTGGCCATAGTCAACCACGCTGGCCAAATGCGGGTTGGCTGACTTCACACATATCTTTGAATTTCTTCTCAGATATGTGCAGGTTGCATCACGATGTTTACCTTCATCGTAAGAACATCGGATAAATGTATGTAAATCTAAAATCGAAAAACACATTGGTACATGGCGGGATTCGCACACAGGACCTGCAGATCGCAAGTCAAGTGCTTGACCCTTGAGCCACCGACGCTGTAAATTATATTACATTAAGTTATTTAAAAGGATAAATTTTTTTGTGAAATGTTCTGAAATAATTTACAATTCGAAATAAAGAGAGAAAATTGCTTTTTTATCTGTTATTCGCAAACCAACATGTCAGGCGCAAAGCCTCGTTTTCAATACGCATTGTGCCTGATTCAAGCCGCGAACATATTTGTATGGAAATCGGAATATTCGTCGCAAACGGTTATTGATAGCTCGATAATATAGAAGAGGAAATATTGATGATAAAAATATTTTTTTTCTCATACAAGAGATATTTTCTTAAATCTGAATATTTTACGATTTCGTTGATTTCTTAAGTAAGCTTAGTGTAATGTGTTATAAAGATTTTTAGTTAAAAAACCTTTTAAGACGTTCTCTAATATTTTTTTTAAACAACAAGGAATAGTTAATTTTAAAAGTTGCCAGTACGCTATAAAATGGTTTGACCAATTGGACTAATGTAAATTAAAAAAAATCTTTTTTTTTTTTAATTATTTTTTCGAAAAACCAGTATTTTCTGCTTTTGTATGCCGTCCTATGAATGTTTATATTATTACGAGATCTAAAAAAACTCTTTACCGTATCAATACAATCAAAAAAGTAAATTAAAAAACTCACCGTAACAACGAGCAATATTATTGTGATGGGCAGCATCTTGCTGGTCTAGAAGCGACCAATCCGGTATATAATATACACGTCCGAGAACATTTCCTACCACTATTTATATATGTATTAAAAACAAAGCAAACATATTGCATCTGTGTAAACATGCCTTAACAATACAAAACAAATGAAAACTTTGCAGTTGAGAAACTTACTGTATTATCAATTGAACCTTATTGAATTTCATTAAGTTCGAAAATATATTTAAATTATTTTTGATGACGGTAAAAATATGTTTGTAATTTTTGAAAATCGAACAAAAAGATTAATTAATTTGTCCGCTCTTGTCGCTCACTGAAAGCGATCAATTAACGAAAATTTCGCTTTGTATTGTTAAACAATATCAAATTTAAAAATATTATATTCTGATGACGTCATCTGTTAAATAAATAATTCTAGGTTTTATATATTAAGTGAGGTGTGCAATTTGTTTTTTATAGACTCTTAATAAATTATTTTAACGTACTTTAAGGTTTTCACGGAAACTAAAAAATCTCGTTTCAATAACCCTTCTGTTTGTAGTACGCTTTTCAATTTAACTAAAAGTAAACAGAAAAATCCTAACAAAAATATATCATATTATCTTTATTGTAAGAGAGAAAGGGACGCTATATGTTTTTGTATCAGTGTTTCACTATAAACTCTAAGATCCTTTGTACACAAGGGAAAGTAGATAATCGAATACCCGGTGATTTTAGTCGCTAAGCGAAGCGAAGTCATAATCATAGACATTCGTAAACGACATTTCAATCTGTCATCGTCAAAGACAGTCGCAACCTGTTTGTCAAAATCGTCGTGAGAAAAATTGCTACGATTTTCAAGATGGCGGAGCAGATTTATACTGTTGACATGTAGTCGCTACTGCTAATAATCGAATAGACGACGCACGTCGACGATTGTGTGTACGGAGCGCGATTATCACGACGCAATCATATTGGTTTTGACGACTTTTGTTGCCTTGTTTAGAATTTTCGTTTACTTTTACTTTAAAATCTTCAACATACGTGTAAACTTGAGAGAATAGTAGTATACTATGCTATAAAAATTCCATTAAACAAGGCTTTCACACGGAGAGATTCCGAACAATGGGTCGCGAAACCTGCAGAAAGACGTAAATAATTCATGAAACTCCCCCTTATCTATCTCAACGCCTCAATTCTTTACGCGGCTTAGAACTCCGACTGTTTACTCAGGCCTTCTTAGTTATTCCTACGAATGCATAGATAATAAATTGAAAAAAAACTCTCATTTAAAAATATACGAAATGTAATTTGGACAAAATCTAGTTGACCACATCCATATGTAAATGTATACAGTTAAGTTTTTTTATTATTAAATATTTAGTGACAGAGGGGCGCTAGTGAATCATAATTTAGTTTGACTTATCCTCACCGGGACAAATATTTTCTGTATATTTTTAAAATATATAACCTCTTTATTTAAAAAGTTAATAAAGTAGGCAACAAAACAATGTCATGTAAAAAGCAAAGTAAAATATTTCAATACAAACAAAATGAAAGTATATTGTAGGCATCGTAAAACAGAAAAAGCGAATAAACAGCTAATAAAAAACGCGGTAAATTTGGCGCTAAAACGATTCATGGAGTCTGTGAATTAATTTGAATACAAAGCCGCTAAGAAATCGCACAGATGACAAATGAAAAAAGAAAAATTCTTTATGAAATATTTGTCAACAATTTTAGCAGATTTTTTAACTTTACCCAGTTGTAGTTAACTTATTTTTTAATGTAATAGTATTATTTTGATATCTTTTATTAGGTTTTTGATTATTAGCTTGTTTTACAATTATTAAGATTTATTAAAACACTGTCAACCAAAAAATTTAACCTCTTTTGTGGAGTTTAACGTAATTTTAAACGAATGTTTATATTAGAATCTTTAATTCATAGTTTTTGTGCTTTTAGAATTATTGTGACGGTAGAAATAAATTATGTTTTTGGTAATTGTGGATATTATAAGCCATGTACCAATGTGTTTTTCGATTTACATATGTACATTTATCCGACGTTCTTACGGCGAAAGAAAACATCGTGATGCAACCTGCATATATCTGAGAAGAAATTTAAATATATGTGTCAAGTTAAACAACCCATACTTGACCAGCGTGGTTGACTATGGCCTAATCACCCTAACTTAAGGTAGGCTCCGAGCTCCTCGATGGTGATGATGATGATAAGTCAATCGTTAGATATTTTTCAAAATTTATCCATTAAAAATTCCTTAAGTATAAACCAAGTAGTTTCAGTAAGAAAACTAGTTAAAAGAGCCATGATGCCACTTGTCTGTGAAGAAAACCGCGAACTAACTAACTTGCCAGCAGACTTGAGGTCGAAGAGCGTGCTAAAGTAATGTTACTACTTGGGACTTAAAAATTATGTTCTTCAAAGTTGCACGGAACATTTTTAAAGTATAACTAAAACAGTTTTGTTAACTTTACAATTTCCATTTCTATTTGTCTTACTAACGGTTTACTGCGACTTCGTCAGTGCGGAATTAAAAACTAAGTTATGCCCATTTACAACAGTTTTCAGTTAAGCCTTGTGATAATTGGTTGAACCGTTTCGGATATTACTTGGAACACGGATTTGCAGTGAGACAGATTGATAAAAATCTAAAAAATTAGTGTTTGATTGGTGGTGATTGCAATTATCTTTTGAATTCCAGTACATCGTTTCAGATAAATTTATTCAAGCTATATGAATACAAACAATCCTTATCTTGAAATCTTTGCTAAATTATAGAAAAATTGCATTGAAACTTTAGTGGACTGTTTTGTGGAAATCAGAGAACGTTTTGATGCTGTTTCGGATGAGATTTCCTACACTTGTAGCCGTACTATTTCAACAATATATGTCATCAGTATACTTCCTAGAGTACGAGCTACAAATTAACCTAAGTTAGAAGTGATTGGGCTGTTCAACCGTGCATGTCCAGTGCGGATTCACAGACATCTTTGAGTTTCTTCGCACATAGTTGAACAGGTTTTTTTAATTCCGCGAGGACGGAGTCGCGGGCGGCTGTTAGTATTATATAAAAAAAAACCTCTTCTTTGCATTGCTATTTTGTATATTACTTAATTCAGGATATTAAGTTACCCAACTTAGCTTACTAAGTAAATAGTATCGTAAAGTAGTTGACGACTTATTGCAAGTTGCAACGGAGTCAAGTTAACTTCGACAACTTTACGACCGTTGCGAAGTTTTAAGTTCACTTGACTAATAAAAGTTTCAGGTATTCCATACTTTAGTGTATTGCTGAGAAAGTTGACATTGTAAGTTAAAAATACATTTTGTTACTTTGTATTTAGGATGTAGTTTTAAATACTTATAATATAAACATACAGTATTATACAAGATTTATATTAAATGAAGATTGTTTGAGGTTATTTACGTAAATATTCGAGAACAGACAGGTTACTTAACCTTCAATTCGACAGGCGTTCTGCTGACTCCCAAGGATATATATGTTTTGTACGGTATAGCAGTGAAAACCTACAATATAATCCTACTAATATAAATACGAATGTTCGGATGTGTAGATGGATGTTTGTTAGAAGGTGGGGTACCTTCTAACAAACGATGTTTCAACGATGAAATTTGCCATAAAGTCTAGAAGAAGATACAGCTTACTTAATGATTTTTTTTTAAACCGATGACGCATATGCCCGGGCAATAGTCAATATTTGGATAAATGCGTATTTAAAAATGTACATTAAATTGTAGAATGAACCTCTTAGACTTTAACGAATTACATAATTTCCTTAGCACTTGTACCTTTTTAAATGTAGTTTTCTTTAGTGAGAACTTAAACGCTTGAAGGAGCGAGGTTTTATTCATTTCTCTTCCTTAAGGAAACGTTGCAAATTCCCCTTTATGTAAGTGCTCCTCTGATTTAAAAAAAATTAAAGTAAAATATACGACCGAAATGAGGTGGCTTGTTTATTGTGTACATTTTATACATATTCAGAGATTTTTAGAGCGTCTATGGCTCAGGGATCAAGCACTTGACTTGCCATCTCCAGGTCCTGGGTTAGAATCCCGCCATGTACCAATGTGTTATTCGCTTTCCGATTTACATATGTACATTTATCCGACGTTCTTACGGTGAAGGAAACCATCGTGATGCTGCACATATCTGAGAAGAAATTCAAAAATATGTGTGAAGTCAACCAACCCGCACTTGGCCAGCGTGGTTGACTATGGCCTAGTCACAAGTGACTTTAGGTAGGCTCCGAGCCCCTCAGTGGGGACGTATAGTGAGCTGATGATGAGAGACCTCTGTTTACTTTTTAGTTTTTTCTCGTACAAAAAGTAATATAGTTTTATATATTTTACTTGTTTAGACACGATAAATTGCGTTAATAAGTACCAATTAATTTCTGATTAGATAAATTAGCAATGGTTCGGATATGCGCATTGCTATTTAATTATCAATTTTTATAGTTTCCTTATCATTAAGTCTGTAAAGATGCAACGAAGGTGTTGTTATTTAGAGTTTCTTCTTTATTTATTTTGGGTAAGTATTTTTGTGTAATATGGATTAGAAATTTAATAAAAATAATACTACAGTAAAGTGGTACAGTCGTCGACGTTAGCAGTGCCTTAGTTACAGAAAAATTGCATTTTACAACTAACTTAAACAGTTTGATCTAATTAGAAATAATGAATAACTGTATAATGTATATAAATATATTTTATGCACCACTGAATATTGCAATAACACGAAATAGGCAGTTGATACTACACTTACAGATTTATAGTTCTAAGGCATATATGTAGGACATTCAGACGATTAACGCTTTTAAGTTAAAAACCCGCGAATGACGGCGGTAGTGTATGCATAAACGTGATATTGTTTGTCTCGAGCGTACACGCCATAAGTATGCCGGAGAGAGGGGGCGTCAGTCGATGTCAGACCTTTGGACCGGTAACACGTGTCGGTACGTGAACGAGCCAAATAAAACGCAAGGAATGCTACAACGGCGACTGTACATTTGATTTTTAGTTTTAGATTTTAATATTTATTATTTTGCAGATTACTAACCAAATTGAGTGTCAAGATCATATTATTGGCAAATGGTTTTCAAGTGAGGAGGGTAGGTATACAAGAACTTGTTATTATATAAAATAAATAATTGTATAATTTTTGTTTTGGTGTTCCTAAAATTTTTTTCAGTCAAACGTTATCACATTCCTAAAAAAAATATCAAACATCATTACGCAAAAAACGACAATATAACATTTAGGAAAAGTTTGAAAAAAGACGTTAGTTTTGAAGATCTCAGAGGGGAAGTTCCAGGTAAGTGATTTTTTTTTTAATTTAACACCATTTTCTTAGTAAGACTTGAATTGAAGCTTACCCTCTTGCGCCAACGCCCTACTGTTCAGTTCTGTTCTGTTCAGAGTTCATAGTAAAATTATATAAAAATGGCTAAACACTCACGTATATTCGTCCGGTGGCGGCATGGACTAGTTTCGATCCCATCGGGGACCCTTCATCAGGGTGAGTGGGACTAGTACTATTTCGCGGACGCGACCCGTCGCTCACTGCACGCCTGCGCTCTTAGGGCGCGTTTTGATGGACGGGGTAGCGGGGTGCGCCGGCGTCTACGACGATGTTGATACTAAAGCGTCGGTGGTGTTGCTGTTCAAGTTTCTTATTATAATGTCTCACGAAAGTTTGGATAATTTAGTGTATGATAGTAATTCAAATGTCATAGCAGTACATTTCTAATCGTGAGTTTCTGAGATGAAAGTCCCGTTTGAATAATATTGTCATCTCTGTTTTGTCAGGGAAAATAAAAGGAATGACGATTTGTTTTATAGAGAGATTTGGTCTTAGAAATCAGCGATAAATCGCATGACTTGTTTTATTTAGAGTTGGATCACCAAGAGCGTTGCAAAGAAGTTGTCAAGATAGGCTGCAGCAAATGTGTTCACGCCGGAGGCCTGTTATACTTGTGCCAGTATATAGATTGTGTCGATAAAGGTATTTATTTATATTCTATTATGAATTATTTATGTTAAAGTAACAGTATTTCCCCTGTTAAAATTTAACTTTGAAACTCAAAATTATCCAGTAAGTCGACTTTATATTGTGTTTAATTATATAACAGATGCAACATGTACGCCTGGTACTTGGTTCAATTCAGAAAACGAGAAGAATTGTAATGAATGTTTCTGTTTGGATGGCACCGCGTCCTTTTGTTATCCTTATTTATGTTATGGACAAAAAAGTAAGTTCATCATACAAATATTTATATATTCGTAATAAAATTGAAATGGATTTTGGTCCTTTCATAAAATGTAAATAATATTTTTTTTTTCAGAAAAATCTCATGAATTGGTCAGACTGCATGGCGTGGTTAAAGGTTAGTGAAATAAAATTTTTATTTATCTATTTTAAGGTCGCTTATGTTAATTAATCTCCAGTGATATCGCTGATGCGTTACTGGCCTTTAAAGAAAAACGTAAAAGTTTTTCTAGGTCTGACCTAACTCAGTCCAGCGTAACCTATCGATAGGTTACTCTCGCGTCATTCTATATCGGAAATTATATAACCATTTGGTTGTCGTCAACCATCAAGTTAGTATGGTATACTATGTTAAGCGGTGGCGAAAATTGCCACAATTGTTTTAAACTATCATAGTATAGTTATCTATACAGCACTCTTCCAGACAAGAGCCTTGAGACATGCACCCCGGGACACGAGTTCATACAAGGCGTGCCGTCCCGGTGCGAGGGATGTAAATGCAAAGATAATGGTCGATGGGCCTGCTGGCATGAATACAGAAGTTGCAATGGTAAATACATATACTAATTAAATAGCATCATCATTAGTTATTTATCTTTGTAAATTCATTTCTAACTTTTAATTTAACTGTTGGTCTGTCTACTTTTTGTTTTTAGAAATTGTGCCTGGATTACTATCGCAAACATGTGAGTTTTGCTTTTTAATATTTTTCATAATAATTATACATTTACAATCCATTCATATCATACTACTTACTAATATTATAAATGCGAATGTTTAGATGGATCGAACGGATCTCGATTAAATTTGCTATACATATAGAACATAGTATGGAAGAACACAGAGGCTATTAATTATGTTTTTTTAATTTCGCGCTGACGGAGTCGCGGGCGACTACTAGTTAACAATAAAGTGATTTATATTCTTGAATCTCCAGAGAGAAAAAATGCAATTGAATATATTTCTTAGTAAAATTATACGAACTGTCTTTGTCTTCTTAAGTTCACTAAGAATAATTTTCTCAACTACATTTTAAATCTTACTTAAGAAACATTAATGCTTTTAATAATTATTGAATCGTGTTTAACAAGAAAAGCGTTTACAATTTAAATAACGTTTCAATTATTAATATTTTATAATTGAATTTAATCTTTAAGTTCAAACAAATGATTTACAGTGGGCTTCTGACACCAATCTCTAAAACCTATTGTTATTTCTTATTTGTCAAAGATGAAAAACGGTGATGTTTGCAGAGATTTTTGTCTCAGAAACCCATGTGGTCACTTGAATAGATAAAAGAATGAATGGTAGGTAAAGTATAAGCTGTTAATGAGGTTTTTATAAGACTTTATTTTCTATTAAAGTTGAAAAGATGGATGTCAGTTTAAACAGTGATGGATACTTCTAAAATTAATTGACATTTCAGAACTGATATATAAACACGGCTAAACACTCACGTATATTCGTCCGGTGGCGACGGTGAGCTGAGGGCCGCGTCCGCGAAATAATACCAGTACCACTCATCCTGGTGAAGGGCCCCCGATGGGTTCGAAACAAGTCGGTGCCGCCACCGGACGAATATACGTGAGTGTTTCGCTGTGTTTATATATCAGTTTAGTATAATGTCTCACGAATGTTTGAATAATTTAATATTTCAGAAGTCGGAAGAAATTAAAGTGTCTTTACTTAATATCGGAAAAAAATTGTACACACGATGTATTTAGTGATAATAAAAAAAACAATTATTGAAATTGTTGTCTGTATGTCTGTCCGCAAGGCCGCGTTTGTTCCGGGTAATCTCCAGAACGGGTGGACCGATTTTAACGGGACTTGGGCAGGAAGGTAGCTTACACGCGAGCATGTTATAGGCAAATATACATAATTTTAGCGATGCCTAGAATAATAATAATAATAATAATTGACCACTGGTTGTTTGAGTCATGGGATTCCGCAGCCGGTGTTCTCTTTTTAATATAATATGTTTTGTATATATTTTTTTATATGAAATGTATTATATTAGAAATGTATATAAATAAATGTATAATAATAATAATAATAAAGTTTTATTGTATATTCAACAAATCTGGTTCATTATAAACTTGGCTCCTTTACTAGGTCTCCCTGTATTAAAGGAGCCAATGACTTCCTATAAGTTACATTGCGTATGTACAATTTTTTAAAGTTGAGCAATAATTTAATAATCTAAAGAGAACAAACAATAGTAACTAGAAATTATATATAAAAAAAAGGCTAAATTAGTTAAATAACTTATTCTGTTTTTAGCAAAAGATTGTGAAGTGGGCAAGTTGTGGATAGATGTGAATTCTTGCAGCGTTTGCTATTGTTTGAGTTCTGGTCAGAAAATGTGCGGCACTGGTTTTAGCTGCACTAAGAATAAACAAAATCGTAAGTATGATTGAAAAAAAAACACATTAGTATAATACATTCAGGGATTCGAACCCGGGAGTTACAGATGACATGTCAAATACTTATCCCCTGAGCCATTGACGTTCACATCGTTATTTTCAAGCATTTACATTTTTTTTATATCATAATGTGGCAAACGAGCGAGCGGCCACCTGAAATCGATGAAATAGCGAAGTAACCGTTGCCCATAGACATACGCAATTACATATGCGTTGCCTACCTTTAATCGACGGAGAAGAGGATGCACAGAAAGAAATAATTTTTCCTTCCCATGCATCCTCTCATCCGGAAAGTCCACTTCCACTTCCCATCCTTTTCTTTGAAGAAAAAGGGTGGGAAGAGAAAGAGGAGTAAATTAGGCCTCCGGGACGCACACTCATCAGACTGCACGCGGAATTGCTTCCACTTGACGCCTGTCTTCTGTGTGGTCGTGGTATTTCACCGGGCGAGCCGGGCCAATTCGTGCGAATATGTTAAAGCGGGCTCTACCAGTGATAAATATCAAATCAAATTCTTTAGCTCTACAGAATCGAACACGGATTTTTGGCCGTTAAATTAGTCATGGTACCTAATGTTAGGAAAAACATCCGACCGTGCCGGTTTACTAGCACAACACTAGCTTTACTAAAATGTTGACGTTTATATCCCCTCACTAATCATTCTGACATTGGACATTGTAACGAAAGCACGTCATTCGCGCCAAAGGATTCTAATTAATAATGTCTTAAACTAGTGTAACATATCTATTGAATTATATTATATAAAGATAAGATTTAAAAGTATATTTTAAACTATTGCTTTTATATTCCAGAACCATCATGTACTAATCGGAAATGCACTGCGGATTGCTACAATAAAGACAATCGTACTCTGGGTCTCTGCCTAGAGGAGGACTGTGTTTGTACTCCGCCGTACACAAAGAAATAAATAATAAATTGCAAACTTATTACATTTATTCAAAAATAATAAAAAGAAATATTCTTTTCTGCGGCAAATGAGTACAAAATGTATGAAAATAATTCACAACAAAAAAAATATTAAATTGTGTTTTTCATATCAAAACACTATTTTTCATTTATGAATATAGATTTTTATATATAGAAAATACCAGATTCCGGTTTATAAAGATCAAAATTTTAATTCAAGAATACATAATAGAATATATGCCTCATCGACGCCTCAGGGGATCCAAGGGCTGGCGCGTATTTCGCACGAAGGTTGAGCCTGGCCATCCAACGGGGAAATGCCGCCAGTCCTGGGGAACCCTGCCGTGTGAGCATAGCGATTTGGTGTCGATTTTTTATATTATTTAGTTTAATTTTTAGTTTGGTTTAGTTTTATTATATAGTTTATTTGATACAGTAAAAATTATCAGCTTATGTCTTAGTTTAAATATATATTAGTTAAAGAAATTAAATAATCAAAAGAATACATAATATATGTAAATATCCATTTTTATTTAAACATATATAAAATATACTTTAAAACTGCCACGATCAGTTAATTGATTACTAAAAAATCTACACTAAGGGTAGCACTTAGTGGTTACTGACTCGATGTGTACTCGTCAGATGAAATTGTTATAAACGTCTTCAAAAGTAATCTAAGTCAGTAACTGTATATCAGGTCTGATTTCCTTCGGGAGATGGCCCCCGGCTACGGAAGATAATCCTGGCCGGACCCAACTTTTGATACTATTCAAAAATATTACTGTCATGTTGATAAATGGTTTTATATTTCTCTTTTACAATAAGTAGGAGAAGCTAAAGTTGCCTGTTGCCTTTTGAAAGTTTTCTTTTTATGTTATAAAGTGGCAAACGAGCAAGCTGTCACCTGAATTCGATGAAATGGTGAAGCGATCGTTGCCTATAGACATTTGCAATTGCAGATGCATTACTTATAATATTTTCCCTTCCTATGAGTTCCCACCTTTATCAAAGCCATTTTCTCTTCCCCTCTTTTCTATATAATAAAAGAGGACTAAAATTAGGCCTCTGACACCACATTCATCAGACTGTTCTCGCAATAACATCCACTTGAGGCGTGTCTTCTGTATGGTCGTGGTATTGCACCGGAAAGAAGACCAAATCTGTGTATAAAATGTAGTTGTTGCTGGCTGTAGTATCAGGACTAGACTAGACTAGAAATAGAACAACATGTTATGAAAGCATATTAACCCTTTCGAGGCCAGGATCTTGTATACAAGCAAAGAAAGCTATGTGGGTCACGGTTCTATACAAGACCAACAAAACGTGAAATACGCGTAATAGTCAACGTATTTTTGTACTTATAATTATTAAACTCAAAAGTTTATTGTCTAAAATAGGACAAAAGCTAATAAGAAATCAAAATTTAGGGA
The DNA here is from genome assembly GCF_000836235.2 of Papilio xuthus. Lineage (NCBI taxonomy): Eukaryota > Metazoa > Arthropoda > Insecta > Lepidoptera > Papilionidae > Papilio > Papilio xuthus. The sequence goes on from NW_013531700.1 coordinate 4,520,907, forward strand.
GTTATTTTTATTAGATAATCATTTAAAATTTTTATATATTTTCCACGTTATCGATATAACAGCTGCAAGCCCTATTTTTCATGTAGTAATATTTACGGTTTTTCGGCTTGGCTCACAGAACACGTCTGTAGAGATTTCTCATGGCCTCGAAAAGGTTAATGACTGATTTTGTTAATCTACCCTCTGTACAACTTTCATTATTTATATGTCACTCTGGCGACTACAACTGTTGTTGCATCTAGTTGTTCTAAAGTTAAGAAACTATCTATAAGATTTGAAGTTAAGAAACAGTTTTGTGTTGGTGCAAATGACGAGAACGAATTTTATCTGTTTGTGAATAATTGGTCGCCGCAACTAGTCCTTAGTCAGGTATTTAGTTTTTGGTTTAATATATAATTTAAAGTCCTATGCTCCCGTTGATGGGCAGAGGGCGTCAACAGTGCGCTGCCAGTTCATTCTATCTTGGGCTCTGCGTTTGGTCTCGGGCCATGTCAGCCCGATTAATATATGCTATAAATAAAAACAACATTAAAAAGTAATTAATTTTTAATCGTAAAAAAAATATAGACAATTATTGTAAAAATAATTATTTTCATAAAACAATTTCTGTTTTATCTTTTAATACTATTTACTACCATTCAGTTATTCAAAGCAGTATCTTTTAATTCATCTTGATACTTTATCTGCATCAAGTGATCAAGAACATTAAAATTCTCATTGAGGCTCAAGTGAATTTCAGATGTCATTCAAACAACAAAGGCGATCTTGAGCTTTCTTGAGCTAACAATCGAGATAATAGCGTCCAATCCACTTTACTGACGGCTGTTTGAATTGAGGATTAATCCATTGATATAAATCGATTCAATCTGTGTCATACAATTTGCATACAACTTTAATTTATGTATTACTAGTTTTACTGCAACTCCGTCCGCGTGGAATTAAAAATAATTAGTATCCTATGTGTTCTTCCAGGGTATGTTCTAGATCTGGGACAATATGAAGATCCGTTGAGTTGTTCTGGAGATACAACTTCTAAAACAGCTATCCATCCATCCATCTACCAAGATAAGATTCAATGATTTTAGCGGCTCGTATGTAGCATACGCAAGCAAAATAATACCCCTTTTTGTTTTTCAGGTAAATCTTTCATCATCAACTTACTATACGTCCCCACCGAGGGGCTCGAAGCCTACCCTAAGTTAAGGGTGATTGGGCCATAGTCAACCACGCTGGTAAATCTTAGTAATATTATAAATGCGAATGTTTGGATGGATATATGCATGTTTGTTATCTCCAGAACGGCTCAACGGATCTTTCTGAAATTTGGCATAGATGTAGACCATTGCTTGGAAGAACATAGGCTACTAATTGGGTTTTTTTTAATTCCCACCGCTAGTATATGCAAAAAATACCGACTTATTGATAATATCCTTCTTTTTGAAGTGGCCTAAAAAGCGTTATAGGTACTTAACAATTAACAAGAGATTAATCGAAATTTAAACTGATTAGAAACCATATATTGCTTATATAGAGTCTATTTAATAGTCCTTCAGAGTTCTGTTTATATTTTTTAACTAAAAGTTAACTTTAATTCAACAAATTGTTAGAAGAAATGAAACAAATAAGGGTTTTAAGCTTCGAAGCGCTGGCGGTTAATTTTGTTCTTTCGTCAGTTGGATTTATAGCTTGTTAGTCTCTGACTTACGCTACTCTGTGCTCTACTTGATTTATTTTACTGCAATATTGCACACCGTACTTATATTAAGCAAAGCAATCTTGCTTAAGTGTATAAAGACGATTAAAATGAACATGCAATTAAGAAGCTTATACTTACTAATTAAAACAAAGAACCAGTTTAAAATCATATCTGACTCTCTCTGTTGTTAAAGTTCTCTAATTCATGCGTTTTTGTCTCTTTTGTTTTAAATCTATAAATATAAAAGAAAGTCGTGTTAGTTACACTATTTATAACTCAAGAACGGCTTAACTATGAAAATTGGTGAGTAGGTAGCTTAGAGTGAGACGGACATAGAATACAATTTATTCATTTTTAAATTTTTTTTCGAACTTATGCCTTGAAGAGCTTTTTATTTAACTGGATGTGATGTGGATGGATGAATGGGTGGGCTACACTCATTAAGTTTTTTTATATATCCACGCGGATGGAGTCGCGGGCGACAGCTAGTACTTTAAAAAAAAGAAACTAAGCAAATAAAAATGTACAAAATAAAAAAATTAAAGTATTATGTGAGATAAATGTAAATAAAACTTGCCTCAATATACAAATGGGTTCGTGAAATTGTTGCGAAGTAAAATATTAACAGATGTAACCGTAGTCTGGTATGGCGCGCGTGTCGGTACTCTAACAGCGTACTTTTATATTACTGCAGGTGCTTTTGCACAGAGTAATTTAACTATTTAAGCTGTGCAATATCTTACTAATATTATGCGAAAGTTTAGATAGATGAATAGATCTTTATTAGAAGGTATCTAACGGGTCAACGGATCTTGATTAAATTTGGTACAGATGTACAAAAGTCTGGAAGAACACCTTGACTACGTTATTAAGTTTTTTTTTTAATTCTATGCGGATAGGTTAGTGGCTGATAGCTAGTGGTATTACAGTCTTAAAGATGTTAGTTAATTGGCAATAGATGTATGGAAGTGGAAGACGCGAAAGCCGCATGCTAGGACCGTGCCAAATAATATCCGTGGTCTCAACCTATTCCTCGGCGTTATGAGCATATATTTATCGTTTAAATATTTATCTTTTACAGCACCATATTTAAAGTTTAAATATCTGATTACATGAACATAAATATGAGTTTTAGGGCCTCAGTCGTGAAATAAACTGTCGCATTCATCCTAAAGAAGGACCCCCGAGGGCTTCGAAAGTAGTCAGTACTGGGTACTTTTGAACTTAAAACACGTCCTACAAATCGTAAATACTTTTTGAAATAAAGTATTTTACTGTACTCTCTGTTAGATATTACTCTGTGCAGGTTACACATTAGTTGCATTTGTCCTCACCTATAGCGAGGAGCGTTATTAAATCCGTGAGATTGCCTCCACATCACCGCCGTCGCATCACCAACTTTGTACATTCCCTGATAAATAGAACAAGAAAGTGCATAAATACAATGACGTATATCACTTCTAGTCTGCTAATGAAATAGCACTCTCGTTCTGAGTGTACAGTCAGAAACATAAATGTGCTAAAAGCTTCAGAAACTTTTTTACGTTTTTAAAATATATGTACACGTATCTTCCGACCATGAATATATATTATTGACGATTACTGCATATTTTTCAAGACCTTTACAAGTTTTTAATATTTTTTTAAATGTCATATTTATTTATGTAGTTGACTGTACTAAACGTACAAAACCATGTTGCTATCTCTGTTCTTTTGAAAAGGAAAGAAAAGGACGGAAAATAGGTTTTTGGATATTAACATACTTTCGATCATTTATGTTAAAATGTTAAAATAAGGTAATATGAGAAGATAAGAAAATGCCGGGCTTGAATCCTCGATCACTGAATCGGAAAACCGTACTTACAACCTTTTATTGATTGTCGCATATGTTAAGATAAAGTCGTATAGTTACGTAGCTTCACAGTTGATGTACTATTACCAATATTATAAATACGAATTACTAGATGGATGTTTGTTGGAAGGTATTTCCAGTACGGCTGCATGAATTTGACTAAAATTTAGCGTATAGTATATAGTCTGGAAGAACACATAGGCTTCTAACTAAGATTGTTTTTAATTCCGCGCAGAGTAATTCGCGGACGATAGCTAGTTAAGAATGTTAGTTATAACTATATCTTATACTATACTTTATAGTGTTTCTTATCGAGAGTTTAATAAACAATAATTTATATACAATGACAATGTTGTGTATGTTATTATATAACAAAGTGATGGCCGGCCGAGATTGTGTTCCTAAGAGCTTGGATTTATTTCCCGAAGGAAATTTGCAATAACATTGAGTTACTGTCCTGGTTTACTTTATACACATTTGTTATACAGACTTCTTTTAACGTTTGTTTTTTATGTAAACATTTTTCTATGTATTACTAGCTGTCGCCCGTGACTCCGTCTGCTCGGAATTAAATAAACTTAATAAGTAGCCTATGTGTGCCTAGGACAAGCCTTACCTTAGTTGGAATGGTAAAAGAAATATTAGTAAATTTACAAAAAAATCTGCTAATATTTTCTTTAAAATAAAAATGAACAAACAAGATGTGTAATATTCAGTTTTCTTCCTATCCTTCCCCATCTCCTTCCATCTTTACTCCCTTCCCTTTTTACCTGATTAAAAAAGGTTGAACACAATTTCAATGGATTTCAAATTTACAAACATATTTCTGTGTGTGTTATTTGGTAACCAAAGAGTATAGTAGGTTGTTGTTGATTTAGGAAAAGATTTCCTTAGTTTTTTTTCGACTTATTTCGCTAAAAATAAATCATTTTATATTCTTACAAAAGTATATACATGAAAATAACTAGTTGAACTTTTTCTGCGCCAGAGGTCGTATAAAGAATTTAAAAAATGCAACGCCGGCACTACAGTTGGAATATTTGAGCACTTCCGAACAGAATTTGTTGCAAATTTTTGCCAAGTGAACAGTTTCAGTTTTAAATATGAATGTATACGAGCATATAAACTTTGTGATACTTTAAAAAGAGCGTCGGTGGCTCAGGAGTCGGCACTTGACTTGCAATCTGCAAGTACTGTGTTCGCATCCCGCATGTACCAATGTGTTTTTCGATTTACATATGTACATTTATCCGACGTTCTTTCGGTGAAGGAAAACATCGTGATGCTGCACATATCTGAGAAGAAATTTAAAGATATGTGTAAAGCCTACCAACCCGCACTTGTCCAGCGTGGTTGACTATGGCCTAGTTATAATGGAACAATAGTGCAGATTAAGAGACAAAGAGACAATATAAGTTTTGAATTCAGTGGACCATAACTAGTCCAAATACTAAATTATTATGATTTCTTGCTGTGAAATTTATAACGCAAGTGACCACAAGAAAGAGACCAGACCACTGTGGAGTACTCCTTTGAAAGTTAAAAGGCAAAGCAATAAATTCGACGGGATGAAAGGAGCAAAATTAATTGCAACCGCTTTGTTGCGGTCCTGTACGTTTCCTCGATATTTTGTTAGAATTTATCTATTGAATTTTCTTATAAAATAGTATTATTTTAAGCATAGAATATAAATTTATAAACAATTTATCTATTATTCCGAATTATAAAAAAACCTTAATAAGTAACCTATGTGTTCTTCCAGACTATGTTCTACATCTATGCCAAATTTCAGTGAGATCCATGCATTCTTCATACAAACATTCTTCCATCTAAATTATAAACATGTGTGTGTGTTTGTTTAACTTCATTTTGAAATGTGAAGGGTTTTTACTAGTTGCATTAATTTAGCGAAATAAAGTTATTATCAAATTTTTAAACAACCAATTAGGTTTTTTTTATCAAATAGTTGCAGTAGTTTTTGTCTTTATCCAGAAGTGATCAAAGCCTTTCCTTTCCTTTACTAAAAATGTCAGTAAACTTTGCGTTCTCATAAAATCTTTCTCGAGGGCAAATATCTATTGATTTGAAATGGATTTTATGAATGAGGCGATTGAAAAGAAATTGATCTATAAAATTCATTATTACATTTGATTCAAGCTTTGCTATATAGTTAGCGTGAGTTTCCATTGTCGAAAAACTTCCGATAGTAGCAAATTACGCTTAGAAAAACGATATCGTTCCTGATTTTTCACATATACGGAGATGAAATCTTATTAATATTATAAATGTGAATGTTTTTAATCCATTAATGTTAGAACACTTAAACTGATATTGATAAAATTTGGCATAAATGTAGGATAAAGTCTGGAAGAACATATCATCATCATCATCAACCTGCCCTTATCCCTATCGAGGTTCGGCACAGTATGTACTACTCCTCCATACATCTCTATCAGCCGTCATATCCGAGAAGAACATATATGCTACTAATAAAGGTATTAAACTCCGCGCAGACGGAATCGCGGGCGAAAGCTAACCTTACCGATATAAAAAATGCCAATGCAAACCGGAACGGCAGAACGGATCTCGCTGAAATTTGGCATAAATATAGAACATATTTCCACGCTGACGGAGTCGCGGGCGACAGCTAGTATGTTCATAAAATAAAGTGAGCGTTAAAAATGTTGCTACAGATTTGATTAAGTCTGACGACAAACAAACCGCACGGTGTTAATCACTTCATTAAACATTCCAACGCTTTTTAAATTAACCTTTTTTTAATTTCTGCTGGAAAAATATAAAAACTCTTTTTATATCACACATAGTTAATGTTTCAGAGTTTATAATTTAAGTAAAGAATCTGCCGTATGTACGCTCGTGTAATAAGCGAAGAGCGAGGCGACGTGACGAGCGGAGCGATCGATTCAAAAGTATAGCACACTAGCTGTTGCTCGCGCGGAATTAAAAAAAAACATAATTAGTAGCCTACGTGTTGCCACACTATGAATATGTACGCCAAATTTCATCAAGATCCGTTCAGCCGTTCTGGAGATATCTTCAAACAAACATCCGTCTGAACATTCGCATTTATAATATTAGTAAGAAGTACTATCCTTTACATCTCTTTGCTTAGCTGTCTCGCCGCTCCTTGCTAATTTAGTGCCCACAGTCCTAGTGTATTTCCAAAGTAAATTAAGACCCTTAAATAACTATTAAACTAACTCTGAGTAGCATAACGTCTATAGTATAGACGAAGACTGTTTTGTGAATTCAAGTTCGCACTTGTAGTAAGTAAAAATGGCTTTTTAAAGAAAAATGTATAAAAATCTAGTGGCTTGTACACCGGTATGTTGTAAAAATCTTTGAGAAAATGTATAAAACCGCAGCAAACACGGTACTGCAAGGATTTATAGCTTTCTATAGCCTTTTTTGCACGTAAAAGACGTACCGTGGCTTGATATAGTGGTTTGCATGGCTTACAAAGAATGTTTCAATTTGTATTTGAAGCAAAATGAAGTGTTTTTAGTACTGGAAAGTATTAAAAAAAATATTTCGTCTTTATTTTTATGAAGAATGACAACAGTAAGGTTAGGGAATAAAATCATGTTTTTTAGTTGAATTTAATAGAAATAAAAAAATAAATTTACACATTTCGCTGGCTGACAATATCATTTATTATCCACGGATTAATTTGAATAGTTTTAATGTTTAAATTAATGATATAAACATATCTGTTTTTAATAATTCTTTGATTACAGCTTTACTTACTCCGCTGGCGCAGTGACCCAAAGTAAGTCTTGGCCTCCGACACAAGACATCGCCGAAGTCGTCTTGCGCCCTCTCCTGCCAGTCCATCGCTTGTACCTTCCGACTGACCCTTAAAGAGGAGGATATGCTGGTCCCAAAAAAATCTTGGACCCAACGCAAAGAGAAGACGGCAGCTGGAGAATCGGCTACAACGCGGCGGACGCTGGTGGGTTCGAAGGCTGTGCTGCCTTATGAGGATGGGGGAAGATTGAAAGGCCAAAGCAGCATATCTAGGGTTCTCGACTGGCCGCCGACACAGATATCGCCGGCAAGACTGTAGTACCGATTACAGCTTTCTAAAGGTAAAATAGATTTGTTATAATTTCTCTTTTATATTGAACTCGATTAATTTCGAAATTCAATAAGCATGTGGGTTCGTGGTCGTACAGTCAGCTACCTTCGCGGTATTACGAACACAGAAATATTATTTAACACATTTTAACAAACATAAATTCCACATCTATGTACGAATATTCATTAATAATATTAAGGTTTTATTTATATTGAACATATCTTATATATAAAATTCTCGTGTCACAATTTTCATTCCCATACCCCTCCGAAACGGCTTGACCGATTCTCATGAAATTTTGTGAGCATATTTTTGTGAGAATCGGCCATCTATTTTTAATCCCGCGCGGACGGAGTCGCGGGCGACAGCTAGTCGTTTTATATATTTGAAAAGAACTGTCGTATATTTGTTTTCGTTATAACAATCAAATGACAAAGTACAATATTAAAATCAGTGTAAAATTTGATTAGCAACAAAAAAAATGTTGACAAAATTAACGTTTAATTTATTCCGATGGAGGCTTTTGTTTGTACCAACATAACAAAGGTCGAAAATAACAGGGAATTAAGTCTTTTAGGCGCAGAGAAAACAAAATAAATTGCGACTGTTTATTTCATCTGAATAAGTAACGAGTAATGAACAATTTTGTTCGAATTTCCTTTAGTAATTGTAAAATTTAGAAACGCTTTTTGTGTTTTTGCCATTTCGTAAATTCTAATGATGCTCCAAATATGTTTGTTATTTTAATCTTTTATTAAATATCTCTAAATTAATTAGTACATCATCATCATCAGCTCACTATACGTCCCCACTGAGGGGCTCGGAGCCGACCCTAGTTAGGGGTGACTAGGCCATAGTCAACCCTGGCCAAGTGTGGGTTGGCTGTCTTCCAACTAATGTGAATCTTTACAAATTCGGTAAAATAAATGTAACTTAATTCGGTTTTTATCTTCGTATATATTATAAAACTACCTTTCACCTGCGACTCTGTCTGCGCGAAATTAAAACAAAAACTTAATTAGTAGTCTATGTGTGTGTCTGTTTGTAATATCGAAATAAAAGAATCATCTTTCGTGTACATAATATGTTTGCTTAACCTAAAACGAAATCTGCAAAGCATCTGCAATTGTCGATGTTTAGGGCAGCAGTGGCTTCGCTATTTCGGCGAATTCAGGGCGCTATAAAAAGCGCTTATTTTAGTGCTAAAAGTGACCGCTGTATTTCGGGAGTGCAAATTCACGTGGAAATATTAAATAGAGTACCTGGTTTGTAGCTGAGAGTATGTCGTGAGGTATGTAAATAAATGAAAATATACCGGCCGTTTGGTGCAGTGCTGCGTAATGTTTATTACACAACTAGCAGTCGCCCGTGACTCTGTCAGCGCGGATTAATAAATTTAATAAGTAGCCTATGTGTTCTTCCAGATTATGTTCTATATCTGTGACAAATTTCAGCAAGTTCCGTTCAGCCGTTACGGAGATACCTACAAACAAACATCCAAACATTCGCATTTATAATATTAGTAATATTACGTTGTCTTTTATTTCGTTAATTTATTTTTTGTTTTTTTTACATATCAGATATAAAATACTTACTATCTTTTTAAATTATTAAAGATTTTAATTGTTTTATACTTAAAATAAATATCTAACATATACTAATCTTACTAATATTATAAATGTGAATGCTTAGATGGATAGATGGAAGTTTGAAGGTATCTCCAGAAGGGCTAAACGGATTTCGATGAAATTTGGCATACATACAGGGTGTCCCAAAAGGTTGCATAGGAAGGGGGATGATAGGGGTGGTCACAAGGGTCACCAGAAAAATAAAATAAAAATTCCCCTCTGGGTATTAAAAAAAATAAAGGGCATTTTTTAAAAAAAACTTAAAAATTTTACACCTTCTGGGGCAATTTTGTACGGCGCCAATTTGGCGCCAAATAGTTTTAGTAATAAGCTTACATATCGAAGGCTTTTAGTTGACTTCGTTTCTTTACTATCTTAGCAAGATTTCCTCTGTCGATGTCTTTGAGTTATTTACACTTGTATGGATTTTCGACTTTGGTAAGGTTCCTGTAAATTCCCTAAGGACACGGCTCTGGGATTAGTTGTACGGAACTGGATTGCTTTTAATTGTTAATGATGTCTTTTTTGTTGTTTATTCGTTGAATAAAACGACTTATATTACTTTTAGTATAGTATTTAATTCAAATCGACAATATTGTAAGCGTAAGTTTCCACTGTCACTATATTTGTATAGAAGTTCTCAAACATCTTGTCGGATCGACACGTTGTACTAGTTGCTGCACAAAACACAATGATAGGTGTAGTGGGACGTAAAGGGATTCGGGTGAGGGCACTGCGCAGATGACCTTGAGCCTTCAAGATATGTGAAAACATTTATACAAAAACATTTAATTTTGTAAATTTTAGGAGGAATAAAAACCCACGGTACGATTTTTTTGATATCGTAGTCATAAACAAACAATAAACACGACATTTTCATATTATTCACTCGAAACCCCTTGCCTTAAAATGCATGTAATAAATAACGCGCATGTAAAGTGCTATTTTGTTATAGTAGGCGCTTGTATTAAAATTATTTCAAAATAAACACTGGCCAAAGATTTTTTTTTGTAAAGCTACACAACGCATGCCGACAAATTTTTAGGGCGGTAATGACACGTGCCTGTCGTGTCCCGGTCACATTCACACGGGATCTGTGATGTCCCGTGTGAACCTAGCTTTAGATTGACCGGGAATTCTCACGGTACGTACGCGAGAATTTAAAATAGGGATATGAGTTTAAATTTTCTACTAATAAGGTACATTTTTGAATGATGCTCTGCGGAATTGGATATCTTATTAATATTATTATATTAATGCGAATATTTGGTTGCTTGGGTGTATGGATGGATGTTTGTTTGAAGCTATCTCCAAAACGGCTGTATGGATATAGCTGAAAAGTGGCATAGATGTAGAACATAATTTGGAAGATATAGATTACTAATTAGTTTTTTTTAATTCCGCGCGGACGGACTCGCGAGCGACAGCTCTTTTATATAAAAAAACGAAGTCAAAATAGAACAAGAACCAACGTAAACTGCAATTTTATTAGTACTTAATTGTGTTTAATTGCATAATAACATCCAATTAAATACCAAACATGACAATTTAAATACAACTTAACGTCCGTAATGCACCCTATTTTAAGTTTTGGCACGCGGCAGTCCCCTACCTGAGCACTCGACACGACATCATGTGTAACCTTATCAACATCTCCCTTTCGTAACAAGAGCTTTATAATGCCCATGAGAACTATATTGTTGAACTTTAAACTAACAGCTTGTTGATTATTTATTTATAATTGTTAATTCATAAACAAATGTGTCCACAAATGTCAAAACAGCTATATAAAAACAGCACTTGTCGCCCGCAATTCCGTCTGCGCGGAATTAAAAAAAATCATAATTATGCTTTTGTTTTTCTATATCTATTGTTCTACATGTATGCCAAATTTCATCGAGATCCGTTCACATGTTCTGGAGATACCTTCAAACAAACATCCATCCAAATCGCATTTATAATATTAGTTAGATTGTCAGATTTTTCTCTAGATCGCATCATAAAAACGTTTATTGTAAGTTCCCACGACTTTTTTGATAGGGGTGGATGATGAGATATCACAAAAACTGGATTAAGTTTTTTTTTGTTCACACGAAGAAGGTTCTATTTGTAGCCATAACATATTCTATTAAAAAAAACCTTATCTTCTAAATTTAAATAAATAATTTACATTCTATAATGAGTGAAAGTGCGTCAGTGGCTAAGAGCGTCGATGGCTCAGTGGGTCATAGGTTCGGATCCCGCTCTGTACCAATATGTTTTTCAATTTTTAATTTACATATGTTCATTTATTCCGACGTTCTTACGATGAAGGCAAACATCGTGATGCAACCTGCACATATCTGAGAAGAAATTCAAAGATATATGAAAGATAAGTGGTTGACTAAAGCCTAGTCACCTTTGATTAAGGGTAGGCTCCGTGCCCCTCAGGGGAATATGGTGAGCTGATGATGAATCAGTGAAACTTACTAGTGAAAATGGATAGAGGTGAGACGTTTGTAAGGACAGCGCTAAGTTTATCTCTGCCTACCCCTCTGAGCTACGGGTATGATAGTTGTAAATATTTATAACATTAAAAAACCCTTATATTCATAAACATACGTTAAAAAGAATAATTTAGCAAAAAAAAAGTGACAAAAAAGGATATTACATTCAGGATAATAAAGTGAACAGGAAGTTTAGGAATTATTCTCATGGAATCGTATCATGTGGATGGGAACTTTAGGGCAGGTTCACACGGGACGGCTGTGGCCCGTGTGAAATTGTAGGGTGAGAATGTAGGCACGTGCCTATAAATTTCTTTGTTGTCTTGTTGTGTTAATTTATTTAGTTTTATACGTATTAATTTTATATTTATGTGCCTAGGTGAAAAATTACAATTAGTGTTTTACTTTTTACTGTCTTATAGAATAAATAAAATAAATAACAAAAAAAAATAACGACAATGTTTTTTAAAAATGTTTTCTACTACTTTGATTCTATTCCCTCTATTATTAAAAAAAAATATTAATAAGTAGTCTAGTAGTTCTTCCAGATTACGTTCTATATGTACGCCATAATTCAGAGAGATCCGTGCATCCGTTCTGGAGATATCTCTCACATACATCCATCCAAACATTCGCATTTATAATATTAGTAAGATATATTTTTTCTACGTTTTTTAAGCACTCCATTAATATAAAATAAAATAAGAAATGATTACATCAGAAAGTCTTTTTCCAATGTATTAAGTATATTCACAAAAAATCCCTGCTTATCAGGATCTAGGGCGTGTTGTCACGTGCGGTTCCCACTTCCCATTCCCACCCCAAAAACTTCACACGGGACTTCCATCGTGTGAAACGGTCATTATAAAATCTCAAACGAACGTTGAAGTTTTGACCGTGAGAATTTTGATGAATAATTGAGCAAGGTTCCTGCATTTTAATTAAAAAAAAGGATCGTTAAATATCGAAGGTCTAAGAATTTTGTGTAGCGAGTTTGAATTTTTTGATGTGTTTTTAATGTTTATACTTGATACTATTATTGGTAAAAGCTTTCAAAAGTGTTATTAATTCTCTGCTTAGTATTATTATAATACTACCTGTCGCCCGCGACTCCGTCCGCGTGGATATATAAAAAAAACTTAATTAGTGTAGCCTATGTGGTCTTTCAGACTATGTTTTATACATATGCCAAATTTAATTGAGATCCGTTCAGCCGTTCTAGAGATATCTACACCCATCCATCCATCCACACCACATCCATCTAAACATTCGCATTTATAATATTAGTAAGTTAAATAAAAAGCAGCTCAAGGTATAAATTCAAAAAAATGGCTAAAGAGTCCTATGTCCGTCTCCTGGTCTAAGTTACCTCCTCACCAATTTTCAGCCATATCGGTAAAGCCGTTCTTGTGTTATAAATAGTGTAACTAACACGACTTTCTTTTATATATAGATAAATAATGGTAGAAGCATCTAATAGTGATGGTTTTTATAAAATCGAAGTCTATGTGAAGTAATTTTTTTACGCAAAAAAAATTCGCGCTCTTAAGTAATTCATCTAAAAAATATGATGAAAAATCATCATAGAAAATAAGTTATTAAACAATTTTAGTTTAAAAAAAATTAAATTGAAATTTCAAAGGATAGGAAATCCAACTAAATCTCGTTGTCTTTTGCTTTTAAGACAAAATGTATGTTCAAACAAGTTCATTATAAATTGTCAAAAAGCTATCTAATGAGGCAATCCTTCTGTGGCGGCGATGTAATCGCATATTCTTCCTCGCTGCGTACTTTGTGGCCATAGACACAGCGAGCGGATTAATATAAAAAAATATTTTTGTACGTCGTTCGAAATAAATTATAAATATATTTATTTTATAATCTTACTAATATTATAAATGCGAAAGTTTAAATAGATGGATATTTGTTTCAAGGTATTTCCAGAACGGCTGCATAGATTAGATGACTCTCGATGAAATTTGGCATAAATAAAGAACATAGTCTGAAAAAACAAATAGGCTACTAAATAAGATTTTTTTAATTCCGATATCAGAGTTGAGGGCGACAGCTAAAATAATATAACCTAATTTTAGTTTAGGACAATTAAAATACAAGTAAAAGTTGCTTTTGTCAGGATTTTTACTTGCATTTAGAGACAAAGGGTTTATGGAATTTGTTAAAATCTTGCTAACTGGGGTAAAATATAACATTAACTTAATAACAACCAATAAATAACATAGTCTAATGTAATAATCGCAATGCAATTTGATAACTAGACGTGTTATTTTTAGTTTCTGCTAATTAATAAACTAAGAAAAGCGTTGGATTTGCCAAAAAAAAATAAAAAAAAAATTACTTGCCAGTGTTTTAAAGTGGAATTGATGAAAAAACTAAATCAAGTTGAATAATGCTTTAAAGTTATATAATAATCGCTGGTTGTGTGGCCCACAGTAGGGCCCATTATGCGTAAATTCTCCCGAGAATCTTCGGGGGAGCGTGGGAATTTTTATTAACGACCCCCTCCCACCCTGAGGGTTGACGTGTTTTATTAAGTGCACGAATGAAGCTCGAATGATAACATTCTAACACCTGGAAATGTTTCTCATTCATGTTTAGACATACCTATTATATATTTTAAAATAGCAATTTTTCGTTTATGTTTTAAATAATTTTTGTATATTTCTTTGCTAATATTTTTCACTTTTACAATTTTAAATAACTTTATATTGAGACTAGCTATCGCCCGCGACTCCGTCCGCGCGGGATTAAAAATAGATGTTGGTTGAATCTCAGAGCTACTCAATATGCTCATAAAATTTCATGAGAATAGATCAAGCCGTTTCGGGGGTGTATGGGAACGAAAATTGTGACACGAGAATTTTATATATAAGATAAATTTATCTGTAAATTAATATAAAATTATTTCGTAATTTACAAATTATACATTGTGCAAAAAAACTACAGAATTTTACATATAATAAATGTTGGTATAAGTAATTATTTACTTAGACCTTGCAAACCGCAAACTTCGGCAGACTAAGTTCACACAGGAAACAGTTGACTCCCGTGAGAAATGTCCCGACCTTGCGGATGACCCTACAATTCCCATGACATTGTCGACCAAAAAACTCGCGGCTTGTCGTTTGACTTCCAATGTTCACACGGGCAAACGTTAGGGCAAAAAAACTTTTTTCACTAGGTTATATGTTCTTTTAAATGTCATTTGAATGTTTAAAAAAACATTTATGACAGTACAAAGTTTTTTGTTTTTAATAAAAGGCTAAATATAAAAAAAATATTTCACATAAGCGTTTAATTAAGACCACCAGTACGTTTAATTATAAGAAAAAAACAATTTAATAAATAAAAAAAAATTTCTTAATCACAAAGGTTTTACAACAAATTAAAATTTTTATAAATAATTTTGTTAATTACAGTCTCATTGTTAGGAAATAAAGGCAATTCCTCACTTGGGTGTTAAATATTTAAAGCGCTTGTTATTAAGCTCGTAACGTCACGTGTCAAAAGCGCACGTGTCGACACACCCTAAGCACGTCAGGTACATAGAAAAATTCACACAGGAAATATTATTCCATGAGAAATTCTCCGCGCAATTACAGATGCGGATTTTTTGTTAGTGTTGTTGACATTAGTTTGTTAAAGCCGATAACTTCGTAGACATATTTTTTGCTTAACAAACGACAATCTGAAGATAACTGGCTGGTTATTTGACATGTGTTATAAAAAAACATGAATACTGATTATGTACACCCGATTTTAAAATGCGAATGTTTAGACGAATGGTTCGATGTTTATTTTTGTAAATTAATAACGGCTAAACGGATTTCGCTGAAAGGCTTATGGAAAATAATCTGAAAGAATACATAGGTTATTTATTAAGTTTATTTTAAAGTCTGCAGTTAAGTCGCAGGAGAAAACTAGTAATAAATAAAAAATAGACGGCCATAAATATTTTTTTTTGGAAAATTACGACTTAATTCCTTATTCTAATTTCCCCACGTAATAAACAAATTACTCAAATATCAACTATTAACTAATTTGAAATGGATTTTCATTAATTATTTAGAAATTCTCACATAATTTTTCCCACGGGCATGGACCGTGAAAGTGACGTCTTTACCCCAATTATCTCAAAGTATTAATCAAAGAAATTTAAACTCTATCAACACACAACAGTATACGTTTGAATAAACAATCCAATGTATGGACCGTAACCGAAATTCCCACGACATTGTAAGGGTGGGGTTTCGTTGGTAGTATAAATTTCAAACTCGAATTACAAATGTATCAGTCACTTAAAATTACGTTGGAAGAACGACGTTAGTATTTCGTAAAAGTCTTTGGTTACCGGTACGAACTGACCTTTATAAATGGACTGGCTATAGCCGTAGTATTTTGTGCCTATTTAATTATCGCCATTTTGGCGCTTGAATTACCGTTGAACTAACGAAATTTAAATTCAATATTTGCACATTCATGGTTCATTAATTCATGACGATATTAATTAAATTTTTTTGCTCTTAAAGTTAATTAAATCTTATCTTACTAATATAATAAATGCGAATGTTTAGTTGTATGTTTGTTTGAAATTATCCAGAACAGCTCCATAGATGTCGCTGAAAGTTAATATCGCATAGTCTGGAAGAACACATAAGCTACTAATTAAGTTTTTTTGTTTAATTCCACGCGGACGGAGTCATGGGCGATAGCTAGTACATTCAGAGAATCTTTACAGTGTAATGATTTAGGTTAAACGTTTTCGTAAACTTCAAACGAAATCATTTAAAGAATCTCTGTCCTCGACGAAAATTATTCAGCGCAAGAGGACTTTTAAAGCACTTGACGATACAAGTCAAGTGAAATTGGTATATCTTTTAATAGATTTTCCAATTTAACTGACGTTCGTTTCGCTACGCCGAGTTTGAGTGAAAAGAAAACGTTTTTTTTTCTCTTCAATTTAGCTCGAGGGTACATAAATTAACACATTTAAGTCTTTCCAAAAAGTTCTTAGTCAGTAATGATTTTGAAAAGATGAGAAGTATCAAAATAAAGCGAAGTTTAAGATTTTTATCGTAACTTCTTTAGAGATATGATAATAAAACAAAATACCAATCAAGAATTTAAAGTTAATTATGTTTATATATTTAGTTAACTACAAGATAAATAAATTAAAACAATTGATTCAAAAATACTATTAGCGCCTGATAAATTTTAATAGAAGTATTGCCGTTAGCTTACATTGCGGAGATATTAACAGAAATATGTAGTTACTTAGTTTTTTCGAAAAGTTAGATGGAAAGGATTACTTCACAGTATTAAAAAAATGTTCAATAACTAAAAAAAAACAATGCGACTGAATTTTATAGGATCGAAACATTATATTTACACTTGTCTCTGGCTGACTATGTTATTTATTGTCTATTGATTTATTTTGAAACGTTTAAGTGTTGAAATAAGGTATCTTTAAGAAGTAATTACAACCTTATAAAGGTAAAAAAAAATAATGGTTTGTTATAATTTTCATTTCAATTGAATTCGACTGACAGACATGCAATATTTGATAATAACGAACAATACAATATTTTAATTCTTTATTCTAATAACAAGAGTCTTAAATATATGATATTAAGTAAAATATTAAAAACAAATAATTTACTAAAATATATTATTAAAAGGAGTCCCATTAGGCAAGGTCCCGAAGATACTGGCAGCGTTTCCCCTTTGGATAGCTAAACTAATTCTTTGTCCGAGGTAGCCAGCTCTTCGGTCCCCTGTGATGTCGATTAACTTTTTTGATATTTCCTTAAAAATCCTTAAAGCACCGAATGGGACAAAATAAAAATCAACGAACAATTATAAAATTAGGTGACTCAGTAATACATTCTAGAGATTGAAGTTTAATATGTAAATTTATGTATCCTTAGGGCTTAATTTAAAAAAGCCCTTACGCCTGAAGTCCTTACCCTTCAATTGACGGCTCGTTAAGAGAAAAGAAGAGGATTAAAATCTAAAAGTGTTTATTGATGTTCGCATTAACTTTTATTAATTTATATCAATGAAGCGCCTAGCAAATAAAATCTACTGCAACACTCTTGTTTGTTTGCTAATGACTTTATTTAAAATGAAAAAAAGAAAAAATAGTTACATTTTCCATTGGTTTCCGAGACCAAAAACTCTGTATAAAACTTGTCATCCTGTCATTATCTTTGCAATAATTTTTAAACGGAGATATTAGGTTCGGAAACCCACGGTTAATGAGAAATATAGCTATAATAACTAGTTAGTAATACTATTACTTTCATTTAATTAAATTATTCTTACAATCATATAGTCAATTCTATAAAATTTTCTCTTACTATGGAATTCAGATAATAAATTCAACTCAAACCACGTTAATTTCTAAACCTTTACTCCCTAAATTACAGTCAATTATTCACGAAGAAGCCGGAAGAAATATCTAAAGAAATCAAGATTGGCTGGGGTCATATTTTACGTGATTTTAATCAACGCTTCTCCACTAAAATGGCTTAAAAAGTCCCAAGAAGTCCGCCGACCGGAATACAAATGGAGGGGAAGATTAAAAGCATTATAAAATATCTACAGTTGAACAGAAGCGCTGAAGTGACTTCTGTCTTTGTGTTGAAACAGTATTATTCAAATCCGGGGCCGCGAGGAAAGAAAATGTCCAATAAAAATGCAGAGATTGCGCCTACTCTTTCTACGTCGCTAACTAAATCGTTGTATTGTAAGAGTGGTGCGAGTGTTAGCGGATTATTATCAAAAGTATTAAAAAAACTCTTTTTATAATAATGAGTTATTCAAAAAAACGAGCTATTTCGATAATATAGCGAGATGACCGCTTGACAGTAGACTGCAAGAAATTAAAAGATAGCAAATGCGTGGCCTAACTTTAATTGTTTGAGGAGGGGACAAAAGAGTATATTTCCTGTTCCTACACGTGCGTATTTTGAGAAGGGTAAGAGGACTAGAATTAAGCCTCCGACATGCACTCTTATTACACGAAACGCGGAATTAAGTCCGCTATAAACGTGTCTTTGTGGTTGTGCACCAGTTAAGCTGTCTCATTCATGCGCCAGTACCATGGGAAGAGGAAAGATGGCTAGAATTTTATTAATTTTATACCAGACAAAACGCGGAAACTCTAACTTATAACGCATGTTTGTGATGTGGTGAAAAGTAACTAGTTAAAATGTAATTAAGTATTGTTTAATTGCAAAAAATGTCAAATTATAAGTTTACAGTGTTGCCCCACCCTTTGCTTCGTAGCGATATCTAGTATTTTCATTGGCTCCTTCAAATCGATGGCTGCTCCGAGTGCTCGGTAATTGCCCCAGTAATATCATCGGGAATTTATCAAGCGAACGATTTTTACCTTATTGTTTCTCATTTTACACTTTCATATTTTTTTATTCCTTCAATATTAATTTTACAAAATGAAGTCTTGCAAAAAAAAACTACATTTATTTCGTTTTATGTACGGGATTTATGTAAGGTTTAAATCTTATATGTAAAATTCTCTTGTCACAATGTTTGACCGATTTTATGAAATGTAATACGTATATTCAGTAGGTCTGAGAATCGGCCACTGTTTATTTTAAATAACGCGCGGACGGAGTCGCGGGCGACAGCTAGTCACTTTGTGTAAATAAAAGTTATTAATTCGTGTCATTAAATATTTTACTTTAGCATTTTTTTTTCAATTTTTATTTTAAAATAAATGAGAAAAATTAGATTTTTATTATATTTAAAGATAATAAAATTCACAAATCGGATTTACCCTCGGCCATTAAGAGCCGTTGTAAATAAATATAAATGGTATATCCCTCATTTCTTTGTGAGAAATTATATTACGCTTTCTTTCCTTTCACTGAAAGAATCAATTTGTCCCCGGATAGGCAACGGTTCGCTTAATGTAAGCCGATTACAAGATCGCAATCTCGGATATAGAGTGCGTTGTAATTTTATTATAAAATCCTTCCTTTTAAAATGTCCATTTTGTCCAGTTTATAAAAAAT
This sequence comes from Papilio xuthus, assembly GCF_000836235.2. NCBI lineage: Eukaryota > Metazoa > Arthropoda > Insecta > Lepidoptera > Papilionidae > Papilio > Papilio xuthus. The sequence continues at coordinate 4,540,725 of NW_013531700.1, forward strand.
GATGTCGCCCTAAACTCCATCCGCGCAGAATTAAAAAAAACTTAATTAATAGCAAATGTGTTCTTTCAGGCTATGTTCTACAACCATGCCAAATTTCATCGACGAGTGTGAGAGAGAATCTGATCTTATAAGAAATGGATGTGAAGGAAAAGAGACTTTGACGGAGGAGCGGAATAATAGGAAGGGGAAATAGTACCTTTAACGCATCTGCAATTGCGGATGTCTACAGGCAAAGTTCGCTTCGCCATTTCGACTAATTTAGGTTTCCGTTTGCTTGTTTGCCACCTTATAATATAAAAAAAAAGTTAGATTATATATAAAAATAAAAGTTTTAACAATGCAAAATTCAAAGCTTTGTGAATAATAAAAGTAACAAATTGAACAAACAACATAACCATTGGAAACTAATACGATTGAAACTCGAAATTCGTTAGTTCGATAATGCACCGTCGAGCAACAAAGCGTTCTATATAAACTTCGCAGCCACTACACAAAACTAATTGAATGCGAACGGAACGAAACGCTTTGTCGAATTACACCGCAAATTGATTGCTCGCGCAGTTAAATCCCTCGCTATTAATTCGAATATTAAACACGACCGTCTATCACACAGTTGCGAACAGATATTAGATTGTTCAAATATCCCTTTGCTGTGTGTTTACCATAACTTGTTACAAATTTATTTATACTAGTAATAAGGTGAAGTAACTATAGTAAATAAATTTACTATATTTGAATCGTAATTATTTGTGTAGAAGTTGGTTTTAAATCTTTTTTAAATGATTTAAATTTGAACTTTTTTTTTATTTTATCATTCCCTCGTATTTCGGCTATTATTTCCTTAAAATATTATAGTTGCTGTAAACTTGCTAGATTCTTACTTAACATTATTTGGAAAGTGAAATAATATTTTTAGTATATTCTCTCCTTTGTTTAATTAACTATAGACAACACATGTTCTTATATTATTGCAAAAGTCTTGAAAGGAAAACATCGTGATGCAACCTGCACATATCTGAGAAGAAATTCAAAGATATGTGTGAAGTCAACCAACACGCACTTGGCCAGCGTGGTTGACTATGGACTAGTCACCCATAACTTAGGGAAGGCTCTGAGCCTCTCGGTGGGGACGTATAGTGAGCTGATGATGATAATGTAAAAAATATACAGGATTAATTGGTGAGGATTACGTTACGGTGTAATTTACATCCTAAGGTAGAGCACCTACACACCGCCCATGTAGAACTTGCTATTTAAGTAACCAGTAGTTTTGGACGTGGCGTCTAATTCTGCTAACATTTGGGAAACATGAACGCTTCGGTAATTTAATTAATAATTTCCTAATATAGTCAACACTTTGGCCGCTATGTGATGTTTAAGTTAGAATATATCATAACTAAATACAGTAATACTGGCACAAATACAAATAGTCAAATGCCATTTAAAACCTTAAATAAAAACACAGTTGTTTCGTTAATTTTGATGTTTTTACTAAAGCTTACATTGATGACGTCATATATTTATAACAATAGTTATATTTGCTCTTAGTATTTTTAGACGTTATTAGTTAGAATCCTTTGGCGCGAATGGCGTGATTTAGTTACAAAGTCAAGTGTCAGAATGATTAGTGAGGGGACATAAACGTCGACATTGTAATAAGGCTAGTGTTGTGCCAGTACACCGTCACAGTATCGGATTTTATTCCTAACAGTAGGTTAAATAATTTTAAGAAAAACTAAAAAGAAAAAATATAGCCAAATATCTTCAAGATAAATCAACGGCTAGTCCTCAAGGGAGTTAGAAGAAAATCGCGAAATCGTCTCAAATGAAATTTCTCACATCTAAGCGTGTATTATTTCTCCTTCTAAATTTCAGACACTATTCAAATGATAATAATCCTTATTACCATTTAATAGAGTTTATATTTCTTTATGAAAACATACAGGTTTAACTTGAAGGACACTCACGCGTGAAATGTATTCGAGAGAGCAAATTGTGCCCCGAATTCTGTGTGTGCGTAGAACAAACGATAGCTAGGTGCCCGCGGGAATATGGAAGCAGTGGTTCAACTTGAAACTTGAGCTATTCTTATTTCATTGGCAAAACGCAGAAAATACTAAGTTTTAGTTGACTTTTTTATCAAATGGTAACCAACACAGTGTATTCTGCCAGTTTAGTAAAAAGTCTTAATTAAAAAAAAACTACAAAACTGCTTTCACCATGACGTTTAGAAATATAAGAATCGAATGATACTTTACTTTTTATAATGGGTATAATCGTTTCGATTTTCTGACTTCTATAAATGGACTGGCTTAAACAGTTTTTTGAGCTTATTTGATTTTGGCGTTGATGATAGCAGTTTGTAGCGATGGTGTGGTGTGTTATTCAAACTAGTAATATAGTTAGAATTATCACGTGACAAGAACAGGCGCGTTTTAATCAGAACAAACGTAAAGCTGTAATTTCCAAGCAATCGCCTATCCATTTATAGATATAAGTGTTTAGACTACAGGAAAACTCGATGGGTGTCAATTAGCCATGTGTAAATCAGTTCTGAATCAGTTCAAAAGTTTAGCAAACTTGAATCGTTGAGTTCCAGTTCAACAACTAAATTGATAGCTCATCTCGATGTGAGTCGATGAGCCGCGAGCTGCTTGTAAACTCGCATTTCGCAGCTTGAAACTTAAATGATAACTCTATGCAGGTATAAACTGAGTTAAGCTGCGAATCGATTCATTAATCTGGACATATTTTTCAGTTGAATTACACATGTCTAGTCTCAATGTACTATCGACGACTATCTTACTAATATTATAAATGCGATTGTTTAAATGGATGGATGTTTGTTTGAAGGTATCTCTAGAACGTCTCAACGGATTACGATGAAATTTGGCACACATATGGAACATAGTCTGGAAGAACACATAGGTTACTTATTATATTTTTTTAAAGTCACTGGAGATAGCTCGTATGAAATACGCGCGAAAACAACTGTTTATGTACTTTTAAAAAGCTATGATAATATACAAATGTTTTAACAATGGAAACGCAAGTTGATACAATAAAACTAAACCTAAACGGATTAATAAACTAATAATTTACAAGGTCTTAAACAAGCTTTATAAGTTTGCGCACAAAGGCTATACTAATTTATTTTACAGCATAACTTTTTAATATTATAAAAAGAAACTCTAACAACTTTAGCATAAAGTTCATATTTCATTAATGGTTTTTCAAGTGAAATAAATAATTTGTAAAACGGACAACGCATAGCACGCTTGGGGGTAGTTTGTAGCACACGGATTCACCTGTTTTATAGTTTTAGGTTTATATTACAGTCAATTTCGTCAGTAAATTTATGATAGTAAAGTGCGATAAATTTAGTATAGATTAGTTTTAAATGATAGGCCATAGATGTTTAATTTGAATTGTTAATTATAATTTTTTATATCTATAACTGTATGACAATGTTCTTACAGTGAAGGTCATCCTGATGCAACTTGCATCAGCAAAGCAATTCAGATGTGTGAATTTTCGTGAGAAACGCGACTAGTCACCCGTCCGTTCGATTTGAAAATCGGCGAAAAATGGATTGCGTAGGTTCATATGGTCACGATACATAGAGGTCCGTGGTCTCTGCCTACTCTTCTGGGTTACAGGCTTGAGTTGTATATAGTTTTTCTTTTTGATATGAAATTATTTTTATCTTTCTTCACGTTTCACATTATCTTTTAAAAATATTCCGAGACATTTAAGGTGTCAAAGAGTTTATTCATGCGGCTTGCTTGAACAATTACTTTACTGAAAGTCAAAAATCAGTAAAAAATATAGTAAAATAAATCTTTTGTAACAAACTTTCGTTGCAGAACACAAATATAAATAAAAATATATGTTATTAAAAAATCTGATTTTTATTATAAAAATTTTAAATACTAAATAAATGTATATTTATAAAACATTCAGTTTTTCACCGATTATACGTTCTCTTCGCTTATTTTATTGTGCTCGGATCCTGGAACAAAATTTGATATTAGTAAATTAAAAAGATATATTAAAGCCAGCTACACACGTTGATTTTAAAATGAACAGTTGAACCTTTAAAACTGACATGTGTAAGCAAAACTAAGAACGGAGGGTCTAGCTTGAATGTTTCTGACAATCACCTTCGTATCATCGTGAATTGTCAAAATTAGTATCAGATCTTTAGTGTAATTTACGCCCGATAGGGCTGCACTCTTTACTATGTCTTACTAACATTATAAATGCGATTGCCTAAATGGATGGATAAATGTTTGCTTGAAGGTATCTCCAGAACGGCTGAACGAATCTCGATAAAATTTGGCATATAAATAGAACGTTGTCTGGAAGAACACATAGGCTACTAATTTATTTATTTTTTAATTCCGCGTGGACGGAGTTGTGAGCGACAGTTAGTATTTTAATAAAATCTTTCTCGATGGCATTTGTCATAAATATTCGTGCTAGGCTCACTGTACAGTTTGACTGGCCAGTTAAAATTATGTGTCGGTGTGTTGCTAGCTTAATATGACAACAATAGTATTCCTAGTACTATTACTAATTGTTACCTGGTTTACCGCAAAACATTTTAGTGCAAAACAAAGTAGCATCGGCGGAACAAACACATCGATTGCATTGCATTCGAAATGTCGAGAACGGTTCACATGGGCCGGTGTCAGCTGGAAAAAAAATATTTTACACTATGTGCTGCCGAGAGATACGGAACCTCTTTACACGTTTTTTAATCATAATTTTTATGTTTTTGTATTTGGAACTTTATATATTTTTTCTTCCTTTTTCTCTGTATTTTATATCAGATGTAAATATATCCTCTTAACAGTGAGTGCTTATCTCTTCATTTTCATAATTCTATTTATATTTTCATTCAAATTCCAAAATTCATCTTAATTCAACCGCTCTTTCCATCGTCATATTTTCCGTCGTCTTTACTATGTGTCCTGCAATAAAAATTAAGTAATCTATGCGCTATTCCAGTCTGAATTCTTTTTAGAAATGTTTAAAAATCTTTAGAAATGTTTAAAAATGTTTCTACGGGTGAAGTGTAAAGTGTCTATTGCACAGACTCTAAGAATCAAGTCTTCAGTAAAATACGATCAATTTCTGCTAATTAATCCTAACTTACAAGTTATTGAAACCATTTATTTTAAGTATAAAATATTAGTAAAAATACAAACAAATTTTATGTACATATGTAGTTATATTTTAGACATTATTAATTAAAATCCTTTCTCGCGAAAGACGTGCTTTCGTTACAAAGTCCAGTGACAGAATGAATAGTGAAGGGACACAAACGTCGATATTTTAAGGTCAGTGTTGGGTCAATACACTGTCACATTTTCGGATTTTCTTCCTAATAAATAAATATATTGAAATACCTCTGTCACAGAAAAAACTAAATAAACTATCCCTTTTTGTGAGTCGTTTAAAAATCGCCTCGTCATCTAGTTATGACTAATATATTATGTCGATTTATCATTTTATCTTAAGATAAAGATTGTTTTTTTATTGAAAAAATTCAGTTTATCTCACAAGAAATCAAAACAATGTGTTATATTTCTAAAAATGAATTACTTAACTCTAATATTAATTATTAAGTGACTAATTAAATTAAAATTAATCTACCAAAATAATACTATAAACTATATACTAAAACTAAAACAAACTAAATAATATAAAAAATCGACCCCAAATCGCTGCGGTCGCACGGTAGGGTACCCAAGAGGCTGGCGGCTAGTTTAGTTTATAAAGATTTGTATTTTTAGTATATAGCATATATATTTTTGGAATTTATTTTTAAGATAAAATAGCAAATAACATATATATATATATATATATATATATTTATATATGTATATGTGTTATGTTATTGTGTATATGTTATTTGCTATTTTATCTTAAAAATAAATTCCAGCTTGATACCTTCACGCGTTCTTTAGAAAATGGGTCTTGACAGATATACGGACAAAGTGATCCTATTAGGATTCCGTTTTTTCCTATGAGATACGGAACCCTATAAAGTACGCAATATAATTATGTTTCGATTTGATATAAATATCATTAGGTACAAAGCTTACTTATAGTTAATCGTAATGGGCCATGGGGAGAAAGTGAATGGATGGAGGAAGGAAGTTGAGGAGATGCGATGTTGACCCAAAAACGCAATAAATATGCCGTGCCACTAAGAGCTTGCTCTAATAGTTGACGTATAATATTAAAAGGTTAATAGTTATTTCTATTCTATTGACAATTTTTTTGTATTGGGGGATCTACGTAAGATACCCTACTTTTAGGAGGAAATACAGGGTTATGTGAGATACCGACTCACTAAGACCTTGTGGCCAAGTTCAAGTACGATTAAGAGGGTCGTGGCATCATCAATCGAATGCTCAGAGACCATTGTATAGCGACTAGTTTCTTAAAGATGCGTAAATAACTTACTTCTTCGCCAAAACAGGAGTAAATCGTCTTCAACAAATTTCAACGCTGCTGCTGATGTTAACTGAATGAAAAAATAATAATATTTAGAACTCTACGCATAGTTTAGTTGATAAAACTTATGAGTAAAAAATTCACTTTGATAAAATTTTATGAACTTTTATGAATTATTACAACTTTTACAACATTTTATGAACTATTTTATAAAAAGAATGATTTATTTATTTACAAAAATTGTACTTTTATCCATCACAAACTTATCGCGGGTTTCTGAGACAAAATCTCTGTTAAATACATATTAATTGTATTTTAGACAGATAATGACAGGGATGACGATATGTTTTATACAAAGATTTGAGTCTCAGAAACCAGCGGTTACAGATGTTTTTTTTATAAAACAGACAAATCTGAATCTGTATCCGATATATCACACAAACTCAAAATATTTACCATAATCACAAAAATAGTTATTTCAGCGCGCATGTTCGATACTAAAATACGATTGAACTAGAAAATCGATTATATGGAATCGATTTCACCGTTTTCACTCGATACTCGTACTGTACATTCGAAAGTGTTATTACGTTTTCATGATTATAAAATCAATCATGCGAATTATTAATTATGTTCAACAATGTGTGCGTTTAGTTTTACGTAATTTTATTAAGAAATTATAATTTGACGTTTATAATGAGTTTCTAATGCAGAAACCCGTGTACAAATTGTCGTCTCTGATTTTTTTTCAAAGGTAATATAAAGAACGATAACATGTATAGTACAAATGCCACAGCAGTGGAAATCTACGACAAATAAAAAAAAGCTTAAAAGAAGAATGGGTAAAAATGTGTGGAAAAATCAAGAAGCAAAAGGTTAGGATGATGGTATGGGTATTATGTGGCGGAAAGAGTCGTATTTTACAACGAAAATTTTAAATATTATTGTACCATATACATCAATAATGTGAAGCCCAGGTAGAGATGCAGATTGTGTGAACAGTAACATGAAAATTAAATTAAGAAAACAGTGATTTGATATTACGGACGTAAGATCGATCTGGAGGACTAAAAACTAGTGCACCTACCCTATAGATGAATCTGGAGGACTAAAAACTGGTGCACCTACCCTATAGATGGATCTGGAGGACCAAAAACTGGTGTACCAACCCTATAGTCGGATCTGGAGGACTAAAAACTGGTGTACCTACCCTATAGTCGGATCTGGATGACCAAAAACTGGTGCACCTACCCTATAGATGAATCTGGAGGACCAAAAACTGGTGTACCAACCCTATAGTCGGATCTGGAGGACTAGAAACTACGTGTGTGGGATAAGGAGAGGAAAATGAATGAAACAATAAACAATATATTTGTCAAATAAAAATACGTTTTCATGTAACATATAATTGAGAGAACGTGCGAACACATTTTTGTTCCTCTTGGTTTATTTTTATTGCTATCGAATGTACTTTATTCAGAAGCCTTTTGAGAATTCCCTTTGTGACGCGTCTCAGATGAATATTATGACAGTAAAATATTTTATCAGTCATAAAAACTTATACGTATTTCCATTGATGTGTCGTTGACAATATGTTATAGTGTGTTGTCTTTCTTTCCTTTTTTTTCAGTACATCTATGACAGTCTTTCCCAAAGTGGGCGATGGCCCTTGTGGGCGCTGCTGGTCTCAAGTTGCGGGTTATAGTGAAAGTTTCGTTTAGAATTCTCCGTTAATATACATATATAGGTCACAACAATTAATTAATTTAATTTGAAGTTATAGTAATTTTTAAATATGTGAAAATATGGGGGCGCTATAAAAATATTTATACTCAAAGTGGATGAAAGTGAAGTAGACAAAATAAGTTTGGGAACTACTTATCTATGACATAACTATGACTTTAACTACCGCTTGGCAATTTAAGTCATATATCGAAAATACAACGTAATGACGTCCCACAAAACTGCACTTTAAAAGAAAGCTTTCTTTGTGTTCTGGTAGATTTGTTTCCGTTGGTCTGTCGTCCCACGAAATTGCTCTTCAAAAGAAATTTCTTCCAGTTCCATGTTTAGAGTTCATGGACTCTATCGATAAATTGCAATATGTTAAGATATTGTAAATAAAAAGTCCCCAACCGTTTCCTGGCCAGGTCACTTTTTATAACAGTAGAATCTCGATTAGGCGAGAGAGTAAGCTCATAGTATCACGCTCTGTTTGTTTTTTAAACATGTAAAGACAAGAATACCGACTATCTTTACAACCCAAGGCGATTCGTTTGACACAAAGAACACGGATATATTATTTTTCCTTTTCCAAAGTTTGTTGCCTAAAGGTCTGGCTTTGATTTGAGAAAAGCCTTACCTTTTGTTTGAAAAAAAAAAGAAATGAAATTTCGTACTGTAGTCATACTGGTTTAAAACATATTGTCATCTCTTTTATTATCTTTGAAAAAATAGAGACAGCAATGCAGAGAATACCCTGTCTTGGTCAAAGATAAAGACAGGGATGACGATATTTTTCAATTAGAGATTTTGGTGTCGTAAACTCACGGTAATAGATTTACGTATTTTATATTGAAATTGAAGATACATTGAAAGATATGTATTAATTTTAATACTGGTATTTATTAGTTGCTATACTAAAGCAGCAATGGATAGAGACGAAGAAAATAAATTACAAGGAAATGTAATTGTAAAACAGACTATTATCACACGTAGATTAGAATAATCTTTATTTTACACTGAATAAATGAATAGCATCAAATCATAAAGTATATGACTTTGTTTTAAATTGTTTGAATAACAAAGAAGAGTAAATCCTTTAATAACAGGTTTTTAATTAACGTAAGGAAGAGCTGGAAACTAAATTAGTAACCTTTGTGTTCTTCTACACTATTTTCTACATCTATGCCAAATTTCAGAAAGATCCAAGCAACCGTTCTGGAGATACCTTCTAACAAACATCCATCCATCTAAACATTTGCGGCAGATTGCTCCTTGCAAAGCTAATCTCATCATTCTATATATGGATATGCGCAGAATAAAAATTCTAGGCGACCACAATTGGGCCATATCGTGGACAAAAATATAGCCCAGTATCGTCTTTGTTAAAATATTTTATTAGGTGCGCAACTAAGTTCTCGCTTTTTTTTCGATAAAAATATAACTTTATTATTAAAAATGGTTACAAATGAATCATTCAAAGTATTGCCCATCGCTAGATACAACTTTTTCCCATCTTTCTGGTAGAGCTCGAATACCTTGACGCCAGAAGTGTTCGTCTTTTGAGGCTATCCACGAAACAAGCCATTTTTTAATTATATCAATTAATTAATAAAACATACATATATTCATCAAGTTGGGTTAAGTTAGTACATATTTCGTTTGAAAACATTATTTTATACACCCTGTATCCACGTAATCGGAACACTGTTGTTTACAAAGGAGCACAATTCTGTATATAAAAAAACTGCACGGTTCTTTAGGCAGTGCCTTTAAGCCATTCCTTTGATAAGAATGGTTCTTTTTATCTTCAAATTGGTATACGAAAAGTGAAATTACTTTACCGATGTAAATTCAGTTGCTATGGTTACGGATTGAAAAATAAATAAATATTATAAATAAAAATGTGACAGAGATATGGCAATTAGTATTTGTTTTTTAGGGTTCCGTACCTTGAAAGGAAAAAGCAGAACCGTTTAGGATCACTTTGTTGTCCTTCTATCTGTCTTTGAAGGTCCTTTTTTACCTATAATTCTGTAGGAAATGACGGAGTTACATACCTTTATCAGATTTAGATATATTTGTCTATGACATATCTATGATGTTCAGCTTTACATTCATTCTTTTGTTGTAACTGTCGCCTGTGACTCCGTCTGCGCGGATTTAGAAAACTTAATTAGTAGCCTATGTTCCAGACTACGTTCTACATATATGACAGCTTTATTTTATTTAGATAGTTAAAGAAACCCGATAAGGCTATATCCGGGTTAAAATTGGTTATTATTTCCGTCTTACGAAATTCTAAATTTGCTACGTAATTTTAGATAATCTTATATAGAAAATTCTCGTGTCACAATTTTCGTTTCCATACTTCTCCGAAACGGCTTCACCGATTCTCACGAAATTTTGTGAGCATATTGAGTTGGTCTGAGAATCGGCCAACATCTATTTTTAATCCCGCACGGATGGAGTCGCGGGCGACAGCTAGGGTTTGATAAATTAAAACAAATGTAGTAATAAAATTAAGATTTAATTTAAAGGTTCTATAGAAAGTAGATTTTTGTTCATATATCCCAAATCGAAACAACTATCAATAAGTCCTTCGATACGACACTTTATAGCTTCTTTAGTTGTCTCCATAAGTGTTCCCATTTTGAACATTGGTATTTGTTCTGTTCCGTCTTCGTTATCTTCAATTACCAAAGTTCCCGCTTCTTGTGCTTCTCTCAATGTAATATTTAATACAAAAAATGATATACCTAAATATACTTTGCCGTATCTATTCAAATCAGCATCCAATTTATCTCTAGGATAAATATAGTTAGCTTTGAGACCGAAATAATTTAAATATCTGTCCAATTCTGAATGATAGTAATCCATCCATTCGTGATAGTGCTTCGATCTCGTTTCATAGTCTGTGCAATTAAATATAAAGTTATGGATATCAGAAACTGGGAGACTGTCACGAGACATTTGATAATCCAGAAATACGCAACTAGCTGGTTGGTTATTCTGAAAAGATATAAATTTTAGGTTATCACTTATTTTACGTACAAAATTAAGATTAGTATCATAGTATAAAATTAAAATTGGTATTGGTACGAAGAGAACGTATCGTCTAATAAGTAGAGAAGTAAGTAGAAAACGAGCACGCGATCACCTGAATACGCCAAAATAGTAAAGCGACCGCTACCCACAGATATCTGCAATTATAGAACGGACGAAGGGAGACACAGAAGAGAATATGTCTCTTTCCTATGTGTCCTATCCTACGTTAAACATACTTCCCCTTCCCAACCTTTCTTTATAAGAAAAGGAGAACAAAAGTGGACTAAAAAGGGGACACATTTATCAGGCGAAACGCAAATTGTTTCCACTTCACGCCTGTTTTCTGTATGGTTGTGGCCCGTTCGTTCAGCAGAATTTGTTGGTGGTTGCGTCTATTACTGATTTAAAAAAAAATAATTATTACATACCTGAATCTGAAACATAATATTATTAGTCCACAAATCACCGTGTTGAATAACACTGTATTTCGAGCCTTTGTCACACAGGAACAATTTCAACCAGGGTGTCATTAAATTCTGCAATATGTTAACAACAATATTCTTATATTTACTATTATCACATATTGCTACCACATCACTTGCTGCTTTTTCGAAAAATACCTGCGATTGTGCCATATTCTTTGGATCGAACATTGGATTAACCAACGACTGTAAAAGTTTGTCCAACATTTGTGGTTCCTGGTTTCTCAATACGTATGACATTGCATGAAATTTTGCTACATCTTTAAGCACAAGTTTAACTGTTTCATTATACAATGGTTTAGTTTTATCCAACATGGTGAAATTTGACATAACAAGATCTTCTAATAATATCGTTTCATTCATTCTCTCCATCAAAGTACCGTAACATATTGGATATTTGAATATTTCTTCTTCAGGTAAATCATACTTTAATTGCATCTCTTTAAACTTTGGTAATACTTCATTGAATAAGATTGCTTCATTAGTAAAAATATCGTATGAATTCATTTGATTTTCCACTTTCATTGAATCTGGTAATATCTTCGCTATCATTCTAAACTCTTTGCCATTATCAAATATTACTTTGATTCTTTTTACTTGAGAGCCATAATTATCTCCTTTCTTGCCGATATTTTCAACAATCACTTCTGTTCCTGTGTAGTTTTGTTTTCTTAGCACTTCGCTGATAAATTCTTTTTGCCGCTGACTTATGTTTTCCAAATCTCCTTTAAATTCGTAAGACATTTTGCTATAGTTAATAAAACTTTTGTCACTATGAGAAAGAGTTTTAATATTAGGTATTTATATATGTTTTTCCGATATCGAAATTTGATTACCGTTGTTTTTAGATATGAGTAATCGATAAGGACCTAATCATTTCAGCTTCGAAAGTTACTCAGCAAAAATGTATTTCACAGTAGCCATTTTATTTTGATCCCCCTTCAAGAAAAAAAAATAATTTGAAACAATATTCAAACAGTTTATTTTTGAAAATAAAAATTGTATACTGGCAAAGTTTTGTTATAATTATATTCTATTTACATCAGTTAGATATCCAAAGTCAAAACAGCTTTCGATAACTCCTTCGACGCGTTCGTTAATTGTTTCAAAGGTTTTGTCCGATAAGGCTCCCATTTTGAATTGAGGTATTTGTTCAGTTCCATCAATATTCGCCATTACTAAATCAGGTGCTTCTTGTGGTGATCTTAATGAAAAATTTAACACAAAAAATGACATACCCAACGCTGGTTTAGCGTATCTTTTCAAATCAGCGTCAAAGTTTTGTCTTGGATAAACATCGTCGACTTTAAGATCGAAATATGATAGATGTCTATCTAATTCTGAATGATAAAAATCCATCCAATTAAGATAGTGCTTCAATCGTGTTTTATAGTCTGTGCAAGTGAATATGAAATATAGAATATCAGAAACTGGTAAGCTATCTCTGGAGAGTTGATAATCTATGAACGTACACATAAGTTTTTGATTATCCTGAAAGAAAACTTACAATTAGTTTAACATTGATAAATTGATATTTTGTACGATTAACTTTAAGATAAAGAAAATATGACTTTTTAAAGAATTAGATTAGATTATTGATTTTTTTAAATCATAAGGTGGCAAACGAGCGAGCGGCCACCTGAAATCGCTGTAATAGCGAAGTGCCCGTTGCCTATAGACATACGCAATTGCATATGCGTTGCCTACCTTTAATCGACGGAGGAGAGGATGCACAGGAAGAAAATATTTTCCCTTTCAATGCATCCTCTTATCCAGAAAGTCCACTTCCCTTCCATTCCTTATAAGAAAAAGTGGGAAGGGAAAGAGGACTAAATATGGCCTGCGGGACGCATACTCATCAGATGAAACGCGGAATTGTTTCCACTTCACGCCTGTCTTCTGTGTGGTCGTGGTATGTCACCGGGCGAGCCGGGCCAATTCGTGCGAAGATGTTAAAGCGGGCTCCACCACTGTTAAAGATTGTATGTTTGTAGGAAAGACGTAAATGCAAACCTGAATTAAAAACATGATATTGTTAGTCCATAAATCTCCGTGCTGAATAACACTGTACTTTGACTTGCTATCACTTGACATTAATTCCATTGAAGCGTTAACTAAAACGTTCATTATATCAACAATTATATTTCGATATCTACTAGTTTCAAAAACAGCCTCAAAATCTTTTAGAATATTCTCCAAAAATATTCGTGTCTTAGTCATATTATTAGGATGGAACAAAGGATGAAATAATGCATCTAAAATTTTATTAAATAATTGCGGTTCTTTTTTTCTTAATACACATGACAAAGAATGCATATTTGCTATATTATTCAGAACAAGTTTTACTGTATCATTGTCCAATGGCTTAAGTTTGTCTAATGTAAAAAAATTGGATACACTTAGATCTTCTAGCAGTAGAATCTCATTGTCTCTTTCATCGAGAGTTCCATAACAAAGAGGATATTGAAATAAATCTTCTTTTGGAACAAATACGTTTTCTTGCAGCTCTTTGAACTTAGGTAGTACTTCGTTGAACATAATAATTTCATTAATGAAAACAGATTTCACTGTTTGATTCTGTATTTTCATATTATCCGGTCTCACTTTTGCTATCATTTTGAATTCTCCGCCATTTTTATACTGAACTTTAATTCTTTTAACTTGAGAACCGTAATTATCACCTTTCTCACCAACATTTTCTATGACCACATTATTCACGACGATTCTTTGCTTGCTGAGCACGTCACTTATAAATTCTAATTGTCTTTTAGTAATATTGTCTACATCTCCTTTAATGTTAAGAATCATTTCGCTTTAGTACTTTCAAATTGATAACAAAGACGATCAATATTTTTCTTCGTCTTTTATAAAGAAATTTTATCTAGGATTTGTTTACTTTTGTTGTTGAGATATGTTATTGTAGGACAATTGATGTGTAACTAAAGATTGATAAGTTATAAGAAGTCTTTAGTATTTGGGTAACGTAATACGTCGCATGAAAAAAAACAAAATAAAAAAGTTTTAAAAGAAAATTTATTAAATTTTTGTTCTACTTCACATATATATCCTTAACCAAATAGCTTATAACCCTTCTACACGATCATATAATACTTTAAGTTTTATTCATCGATAATTTGTTAATTTACTTACGACAATTTTATCCAAAATTAAAAATGGCGTTTCTTTTGTATCCCTCAATGTATCCAATGTTGAATCTCATGATGCACCCAATCTAGCTTTAACATATCCTTTTTAAGCAATATCACTATATATTTTACTTTACTAAAAATGTTATTGCTTTTAGATTGAAATTATTCAGATTTTGAATTCTTTCCCAATTTCAAATTACTCTTTGATACTTGAGAAGCGTTCTTAGTTAGCGTTTAAAGTTTTCTACTCGAATTCATTGAAAATACTAAGATAACATAGTTCAAAAATACATTATTCGCTAACAATAAGCCTGTAGTCTTTAGTATCTGTAAAATCGTGATATACTTTTTCAAATGTTTTCCTCTAAATTATAAGATAAATAGCCGTACTCTACACAGGTTTTAATAAGGCCTATTATACGATCTTTAATTGTTTTTAAACTGTCATTTAATGATTTTTCTTCTTTAACATTATCTGGTTCACCATTCATATTTATAACTTCAGCTTTCACTTCCTGTTGTTGTCCTAATAAGAAATTAATCATTACGAAAGAAATCCCTAATCCATATTTGCCGTATCTTTTCAAATCAGCATTCAAATTATGTCTAGGATAAATACAATCAGCTTTAAGATCATAGTAATTCAAATATCTGTCTAATTCCGTAAAATAGTAATCTATCCATTCATTATAGTGCTTGGATCTAGTTTCATAATCGGTGGAACTAAATATGAAGTAATGTAAATCAGAAATGGGGAGGCTATCTCGAGAGAGTTGATAATCAATGAGTATACATCCAAGTGGGTGATTATTCTGAAAAAGAGACAAGGTAATATACAGACAATAGACAATAGATTGTTATAATTCTGATAAATATTAGTATATTACTAGCTGTCGCCGGCAACACCATTTGCGTGGAATAAAAAAAATAGTAGCCAATGTGTTCTTCCAGACTATGTTCTACATCTATGCCAAATTATGAAGAGATCCACAAAGCTATTCTGGTGCTGCCTTCAAACACTCATCTATCCATCTATCTAAACATTGGCATTTATAATATTATAGTAAAACTAGCTGTCGCCCGCGACTCCATTTATGGGAGCTTAAAACGTAATAATTAGAAGCGTATGAGATCTTCCAGCCGATTCTCTATGTCTTTATCAAAATTCAGCTATGTCCACAAGCTATTCTGGAGATACCTTCTAACAAAAATCCACCCATCCATCCATTCAAATTTTTCGCATTTATGATAACCTAAACGGGCATGTTAGTAAGGTAAAAAAAATATATTATGTGTTTAAATTGAATCGTGGTTTAACTGTTAACCTTCCCTGGGTAAAGAATCATCATCAACCTGCCCTTATCCCTATCGAGGGTCGGCACAGCATGTAAAATTCCTCCATACATCTCGTATCAGCCGTCATAACCGAGTCTACCCCCTTCTTACGCATATCCCCTTTCACACAGTCATTACATACTTTTTTCACATTCAATTTCATTACTTTTACCTGGGTGAAGAATAAAGGGATAAAATATTAATTTGTTCTAAAATGAGAAATAATTTACTAACCTGTATTTGAAACATAATATTGTTAGTCCACAGATCACCATGATGGATAACACTGTATTTTGAACTTGAATCACAAATTAAAAATTCTATCCAGGATTTATTCAAATATTGCATTACGTCGCTTATTATGTTTCTATATTTATCGTCATCAAATATTTCTAATAAATCATTTAAAGTTTTCTCGAATAATTTTTCTGTTTCATTTATAGATTTTGTATCGACAGTCGCATTTACTAATCTTCCAATAAATTTCATAAATATTTCTGGGTCCTTATTCTTTAAAGTGTAGGATAAACAATGAAAATTTGCTAAATTCTTAAGAACAGTTTTTACATAATCATTTTTTAAAGGCTTAGTTTTGTCTAACATCGCATAATTGGATACATCCAAATCTTCTAAAAGAATCATTTCACTTCCAGCTACTCCTAGAGTTCCATAACAAATAGGATGTTTATATATATCTTCTTTTGGTACATTAAAATCTTTTTGTAGATCTATAAATTTCGGTAGTAATTCTTTAAATATGACAATTTCGTTAATGAATATTTCATTAATATTCTTATCATCTCGAAGTATCATACTTTTTGGTGCAATTTTGGCTATCAGTTTAAATTCATCACCGTTCTGTAAATTCACTTTGAATCTTTTGATGTGTGAACCATAGTTGTCCCCTATCTTTCCGACGTTGGTTACTAATACTTCTTTCCCCTGGCACTTTAGTTTCTTTAGCACTTCACTTATAAATTCGAATTGATTATTAGTAATGCCTTCTATTTCTCCTTTAAAGTTGTAAACCATTTTATAATCAGTATGGACTGCTTTAAAATAGTCATATTTTTTGTACATAATCTGTTTTATCATTTTTACGTTTACAGATATGAAGCGATTAGTTTTATCTACACGGATCCAATTTAGTGCGTTAATTGGAATAACTGTAAATTACATAGCTTCGGTTCAGTGTCTTAGGAATTCTGTACTGCTTCTTTATCTTTGTTATGTTTTTTAATATTCCGTTTACATTTTAATGTTTCTTGTACATGACAGTGCTAGTTTTATGGACAGTACGAATATTCTCAATGTAAATTTATCTACAACCAAGAATTACACTGTTGCGTTTGTTACCGCAAACAGCCGCAACACGTTGCTCGTTGTAATTTAGCAGGCGCTGCGTGTAACTGCAGTCTTGGAGATATTGCTACCAAAATAACAAACGTTGATTTTGTGCACTGCAAATTGTTGTAAAATTTGCTAAGACCAAATTTAATAACTTATTTTACTTTTCATTTATGAAATTCATTAAATTATTTTATTCTATAATTTTATTGTTACGTTGCTATGTTTGTCAATGATTGCTATTTTATTTTGAAAGTATTATTTTATGATGTAGGGCGAATGTATCACCAGAGGTTCTAATAAAGTAAGGTCAAAGGTTTTAGGTTAACTCTAAAGAAACTATTGGTCAAGATATATAAGGTTTAAGTTACAGTTCAGTGACTTCCCTTTTCAGAGTTATTTCATACTAACTGTCGCCCGCGACTCCGGCCGCGCGGAATAAAAAAAAAATTGGGTCGTATTGTAATGTTATATAGCCTAAAGCCTTCCTCTATAAATGGACTATCCAACAAAAAAAATATTTTTCATATCGTACAAGTAGTTCCTGAGATTAGCGCGTTTAAACAAACAAACAAGCAAACAAACTCTTCCGCTTTGTAATATTAGTATAGATTTTGAGTTTTTTAAAAACTTGATAAAATTAATAAAACTTCATATGTAAGCAGTTTACTAATGTTACAATTTATTGCTATCGTATGACTATAAAAAAATATTTAATTTTATACATGGATTCACGTACGAAAACTCATAAAATCATTCTTTACATTTATTCGATATTAAATAACTTCAAAATGTCAATTTCCCTTTTTTTTTAATTAAAATCTATTTAAATTTTGCATTTGATGGTTCAGTCAAATATCCTAACTCAAAACAGCTTTCAATTAGACCTTCTATACGTTCCTTAATCGATACCACAGTCTTATTCATAAGTGATCCTATTTTAAGATTGTCTGGTAGATTAGTGCCATCTATATTTGTCAGATCAGCTGCTTCTTGTGTTTGTCTGAGTGCAAAATTGACCATAACAAATGCTATTCCAAGTCCAGGTTTTCCGTATCTCTTCAAATCAGCATCGAATTTATCCCTGGGATAAACGTAATTAACTTTAAGATCGAAATATGATAAATATCTGTCCAATTCAGAATGATAGTAGTCCATCCATTCATGATAGTGCTTGGACCTCGTTTGATAATCTGTGCAACTGAATAATAAGTAATGTATATCCGAAACGGGTAGACTGTCTCTGGAGAGCTGGTAATCTATGAATATACAGTCATTAGGTTGGTCTCCCTGGAAAATTGTAATTATATATTAGTGTTTGGTTAGTTCAAAAATCTGACCGTTGATACCAACTCTGTATAAAACATAAATACCCCTCTCAATAATCTTAGACAAAACAGAGATAGCATGTTTGAAACTGAGATTTTGGTCTCAGAAATCCACTGTTATAAATTTAAATGTATTATAGCTTAAACGTAAAAGGCTGACAAATGTTGCGGTGCAAACCGAGTGCCAGTTTTATTACAAAACAATTATAAGAGCCTTACAAATGAAGAAATTTAAGAAGATAGCATAAACAAAACTTAAACAAAAAAAGGTGACAAGTACTTGTCACTTCAGGGAAATATAAATTAATGTTACTAAATCACACAAATATCAATTAGTATATTTTTAAATCTTAACAATGCGTGCTCTTGTTATACATGTAGCTCTCTTTGTGTCCTAAATGAAATACCAACCTGCATCTGAAACATGATATTGTTAGTCCATAAGTCACCATGTTGAATCACGCTGTACTTTGATCCTGCGTCACTGTTCATTAATTTCATCCAACCTTTTATTAAATATTGTGTTACATCAGTGATGACATTTTTATATCTATCATTATCAAATATTGTCTTTAAATCATTTAATGTATGTTCGAAAAACATTTGAGTTTGTTGAATAGTTTTTTCATTTATCATTGCGTTTACTAACGTACCCATAAAATTTTTAAATAACTCAGGATCTTTGTTCCTCAAAATGTAAGACAAAGAATGGAAATTTGCTAAATCCTTAAGGATAAGTCTTACAGCTTGATTGTTTAATGGTGTTGTTTTGTCTAACATTTGAAAATTACGCATTCCAAGATCTTCTAATAGTATTATTTCATTTTTCAATTCATCATTAGATCTATAACAAATTGGATATTTAAATATGTCTTCATCAGGTACACCATACTTTATTTGTATTTCTGTTAACTTAGGCAATAGTTTCTTAAATATTACAATTTCGTTTTTAAATAAGTCGTTCGCATTTATTTGATCTCGTAATATTGAGTCTTCGGGTGCTATTTTTATTATCATTTTAAATTCTTTTCCATCATCAAATGTTACTTCGATTCTTTTCACTCTTGATCCATAATTATCACCTTTTTTACCAACATTTCTTACATTCACATCTGTTCCTTTATATCCTTGTTCATTTAACACATTACTTATAAATTCGAATTGACTAGTATTTATATTTTCGACTTCACCAATAAAGTTGTAAGACATTTTAATGCAATCTTGTTTAGAGTATTCTATTGATAAATACGGGGAAACATTATTTATATAGAAATGTTATCAGGCTTTGATTAAGAGATATGCAATGATAATAATAATCAATGTTTGTTTAATTTACTATCGAGTAAGGAGTTTTAGTTTGCATTTTGCTTGCATTAATTCTGTTAATCTTTGAAAAGTATGAAAAAGTGGTTGTCGCCAGCGACTGTCCGCGTGGAATTAAAAAAAAACTTAGTACCCTATGCGTTCTTCCAGACTATGTTCTACGTGTATGCCAAATTTCATCTAGATCCATACAGCCGTAGATATACCTTCAAACATCCATCTAAACATTCGCATTTATAATATTAGTAAGATAGTTCATAGTAATGGTAAATCTTTTAATAAAAGTGACAAAATGTGACGTCATCGTCAGCTCACTATACGTCCCCACTGAGGGTCTCGGAGCCTACCCTAAGTGAGGTGATTAGGCCATAGTCAACAACGCTGGCCGAGTGCGGGCTGGTTGACTTCACACATGTCTTTGAATTTCTCCTCAGACATGTGCAGGTTGCATCACGATGTTTTACTTCACCATAAGAACGTCGGATAAATGGAATTCGAAAAAGACATTGGTACATTTGGATTCGAACCCAGGACCTGCAGATTGCAAGTCATCTCAAATGTGACGTAATAAAGGTAAAATATTTAAGTCGATAAGTTTGTTAATATTAAACAGACATTAATTCAAAACAATTCAATTAATTCAAAGCGAACGGGAACTGGGAAACAATTTAACACAAATTGGATTATCAATCTTATAACAATAAAGAACTTTAAAGGAAAATTAAAAGCCTCTTACGTTTGCGGTATTATTGCAATTATTTTCTTTCATAATTTGTTATGGATACAATTTAGTAACTAACCGTGGGATTTCATTGCCGTGACATAAATTAAAACACAGTATTGTTTCAAAGATCGATGATTTTTGCTTGACAGATGTTATGTTAACTTTCTAGTCGTGCCCGCGACTTCGTCCGCGTTCTTTCGACAGTCATTCGACATTGCAATATTACTTTGTTTTTCTAAGATATATATATTTTTATATCATAAGGTGGCAAACGAGCGAGCGGCCACCTTGAAATCGCTGATATAGCGAAGTGACCTTTGCCCATAGACATACGCAACCGCATATGCCTTGCCTACCTTTAATCGACGGAGGAGAGGATGCACCGAAAAAAAATATATTCCCTTTCCATGCATCCTCTCGTCCGGAAAGTCCACTTCCACTTCCCATCCTTTCCTTATAAGAAAAAAGGTGGCAAGGGAAAGAGGACTAAATTAGGCCTCCGGGACGCACACTCACCAGACGAAACGCGGAATAGCTTCCACTTCACGCCTGTCTTCTGTGTGGTCGTGGTATTTCACCGGTCGAGCCGGGCCGATTCGTGCGAAGATGTTAAAGCGCGCTCTAACACTGTTAGAATTTTTTTAAACGTAGCCTAAGTTACTCCTTATTACATCAGCTATCTGCCAAAAAAAGTTCCGTCAAAATTGGTCCATCCATTTAAGAGATTAGCCGCAACAAACAAACAGACATATAGACAAAATTTGTGAAAAATCTGATTTTGATGTGTGTACCATATTCATATATGTACATGTAGTAAAAACGGTTTTTTAATATTACAAACACACACTTCAATTTCATTGACATGAATAGATAGTTTAAACATGAAGAGATTCTTTTAAAAATATGCGTGATTTTAGGTTAAATTTCTTATTTCGTTGAGGTAAAATGTCAAGATGTAACCCACAAAGTATTCAAATGTTAGATTTACATTTGTTCGTGGCTAAAGTTCCATGCCGCCTCAAGCGGCGTGTCGCAAGCCGTTTCTTCCTATCTTCTTTGCCATACATTTTAACAATTCGAGACTTTTCTGGACTTTTGTGGAAATGTTTCACGCCGATATTCGGTTGGTAAAAGTGAAAGAATTCTACTATTTTATTACTTTTGTATTTATTTATTTTATTAGATATAAATATCGATTGATTAAGGACATAAAAAAATTCGAAGTTACTTTAATAGGTCTGATTATTAATTTTATAACATCTTGTTAAAACTTTATAAAATGCTAGCAGCCACCCGCGATTCCGTCCGCACGCAATTAAAAAAAAGGTAAATAGTACTCTATCTGTTCTTCCAATTTTCATTAAGATCCGTTCAGCCGTTCTGATGATATCTTCAATCAAACATCCATCCATTCATGCAAACATTAATTTAATTCAAAATACACATTTTTAGGTTATTTTACTTTCAAATGTAGTTTATTAACAACGCCTGTCGAATTAATCACAGCAATGTTGTGGCATGTGTACATTTGAAGTACATTGCATGACATTGTTACTATTTTATTTAAGGACTTATTGATGAGATGAAAATAACTATAATTATATTATCTTACTAATGTTATTAAATGCGAATGTGTAGACGTATGAATGGATGTTTCTTAGAAGATATCTTTAGAACGGATAAATGGATCTCGCTGAAATTTGGCATTGCTGTAGAACATAGTCTGGAAGACTACTAGGACGACATAAGCTACTTTTTTATTTTTAATCTCACGCGGACGGACAGCGACAGCTAGATTTAATGTTCTAATAAAACCAATATTTATATATACTTACTTCTCACATGGATTAAATAAATGTTATCGACGCTTCAAATACTAATGTCGCTGCCAAAGTTTCCCAACAAACATAAGTCTTAGCTTCGACTGCAAGTGACTTGTTCTGTGCACTGTTGTTGGTAATTTGACACTCCTATCACTTGTAAACTTTGTCATATATTGATAATTTATGTTGTCTTATTGACTTTATAGAATGCCTCGGCTAATTATAATAATTATAATTTTCATATGTCAATAATAAAAAAATCTTTGAGGGTCCATTACGAATATTAACGAGAACATTGCGAGAGTTAATTGCGGATGTCTTTGTGCAGCGTTCGATTCGCTTTTTTGGGGTATTCAAGTTGCTCGTTTGCCTCTCTATAATAAAAAAAATACAAATGCACGAATTTAATTTCATATATAATAAATAAAAGTCCAAATAAGAAATCATTTTATTAAATGTAATAGAATATTTCTACATATTTTTACATCCAGTGCAAATCTCAAAGTCGAAGGCGCAAGATGTCACATGCCGCCTCGGGCCGCGAACAAGTGTCACTTTGAAAGTGAAAAACTTTCACACGATATCTGAAAGAACGAGTATTACATTCTGTCTACAAAAGAAGGGAATCTTGTTAAAAGTTAATCGAATGTTTTTACATACATATTATTTAAAAAAAATATTACTATTGTAAAAAGATTGTACTAATGTATATAGGTAAACTAGATTAATAACACGATACAAAACCTAATTATTAAATTTAAAAAAAAAACTTAAAACAGTCAAGTAAGGAATATGTATTACTATGTCACCTCTCTCGTCAAAATCGGTTCATTCATTTAAGCTTCAAGCAGTTACATTGACAAGTCTTTTTACTTCGAAACCTATATACTGTTAGGAAGGAAATCCGACACTGTGCCAGTGTACTGGCACAACACTAGCTTTACTAAAATGTCGACGTTTATGTCCCCTCACTAATCATTCTGACACTAGACTTTCTAACGAAAGCACGTCATTCTTGCCAAATGATTCTAACTAATATTGTCTAAAAATACATAAAAACTTACTTTTCTGATCGTGGATCCCTATTATCTTTGAAAAAACAAAAATAACAATATGATTTAAACGAATATATTGGTCTTGGAAACCTACGGCAAAGCAATTAAAATGTTTTCGTAAAGATTTATAGCTATGAAAACTGAAAGCTGGTAAAAAAGTAAATAATATTTGTTGATTTAGTCTCCTTAATTCGTTATCACGTCGCACCTTCCTTCCAGTAGACGTGGTAGCCTTCAATCAAAATGTAAATCCACACAACTTCATTATAGTGTTTACGTGGCGTGGCTTCAGCCTTAAGAAATATTTCAACATTCGTTGGAGTAAATCGTGATATGAAAACATAATATTTTACACAGCAAAGAGGTTTAATGTATAATATTAAATATAACCGTAAAATTTTACAACTTTTTTTTTTGTAGGAAATATAAGCAGATTTTTTTTGTAAATTTACTAATATTTCTTTTACCAACTAAGCTCTAGGCTTGTGCTAGGATATGGTTTACGACAATAGTCGAATGGCGGGATTCGAACCCCCGACCTTGTGATTGGAAATCCGTCCCCTTGTCCACTAGGCTATTGACGCTTAACTACTGAAACATATGATTCTTTCTTATTTATATTTTAAAGATTATCTTTCTGAATAATATTCTAGCTGTCTGTGAATTAAAAAAAACTTAATTAAGTTGGCTACGTGTTCTTCCAGACTATGTTATATGTTTACGCTAAATTTCATCGAGATCCGTTCAGCCGTTCTGGAGATAGCTTCAAACAAACATCCATCCATCTAAACATTCGCATTTATAATATTAGTAAGAAGTAACATTCGAATGTTTGGATCTATTGATAGATGGATGGATGTTTGTTAGAAGGTATCACCATAATAGCTCAAAGGATCTCATTGAAATTAGGTATAGATGTAGAACATAGTCAGGAAGAACACATAGGCTACTGAGATTTTTTAATTTCGTGTGTCGCGGGCGACAGCTAGTGTTACTCACTCTTGCAACAATGTAAACAAAAATATTGCTTATAATTATACATGTACTCGAATTATAAAGTAATACCAAAGCTATAATAACTTGGCATCAACTATTAACTTAAATTACTAAGCAGTTCTCTAAGTTGCAACTTCAATTTTGCACTTTTAATTTCGTCTCTACACTTTGTTGCGGAGATAAAATAGTTTCTTGATGAGACTTCTTTATTTCTTTTATAACTATCATCATTGTAAGAAATTTTAAACTAGAAATTATAAATTTTATATTTAATTTCAACAAAAAGAACGAACTGCGTGCATACATCTTACAAAAGAATTGTTCAAAACGTATGGTTTAAACCAATCTAAATAATAAGAATAGTTCTTAAAAAAAAAACAATTTTCTATTATAAATTATCTTAAGGATTGAATAATGATTGTAACTACTAATCTGCGGAAAGAAAGGGCAGGGAAAGTGGATTTGTCGGTGGGAAGGATGCAAAGAATATCCTGTTTCTGTGGGTCCCTTACTCTGTCGATTAAAGGTAGGCAACTGCAATTGTGGATGTTTGTAACGATTTAAGGTGGTAATCTTGTTCTTTTGCCAACTTATGATATAAAAAAGTCAAACCCATTGTGAAATACTTGAGTTGTTTTGGACGATGGATGTCGGGTCGGATCCAGTGTTTAACTCATACCGAAGTGATACTGTAACTTTATTTATGCAAAGCTAAATAATACAAAGTGTTTAGTACAGCTGTTAGTGTATAAGATCAGGATGCTGTGTGTTCAGCCGGGCGCAAACATTTGCGAGGTCCGCCTCTACGGTGTAGCAGCGTGGAAACTTAACTTTATTGTGTTGTAAAACTACAAAGACCGTTTTAAATATGTTGAGTTAAATTCTGAGGTTTTCAATACTATTAGATAAATGAAATTTCACGGAGATAATTTACATTTTATTTATAGACATACAGACAGACACACAGATATACAGACAACAGCTTTAAAAGTTGGCTTTTCTCATGTACGATTTATGATTTTTTTCTCGAAATTATATACAGTACTTCCACTTTTATATATATGTATCATCAGCAGCTCACTATACGGCCCTACCGAGGGGCTCTGAACCTACCTAAAGTTAGGCCATAGTCAACCACGCTGGCCATGTGTGGGTTGGTTGATTTCACACATATCTTTGAACTTCTTCTCAGATATGTGCAGGTTGCATCACGATGTTTTCCTTCACCGTACGAACGTCGGATGAATGTACATATGTAAATTGAAAATCGAAAAACACATTGGTACATGGCGGGATTCGAACACAGGACCTGCAGATTGCAAGTCAAGTGCTTGATCTGTGAGCCACCAACGCTCATTATATATATATGGATTCGGTAAATTAAATGAAAATTGCTAAATTCGATGAATTGTGTCAAATGTTACCTTCCTGATTTGTTTTTTTTTTACTAAATTACTCGATAACACCACAACAGTTCACACACGCAATGTTACTGTTAGTTTAAAATAAGGAATAATTTTTCGTCTTCCGCTTTATTTCAAAAATGTTTCGCATAGTGAAATCTTGTTGTAAACTCACGTAAAGTGCTTTAAATTTTAAAAAGCAAAATAATTTTATACATGATGCACATGACTATGAAATTTAGCAAAGTCAGGATTTCGCGTGTAAATATTTGCTCTCGCCTCGTTTGAAATCTTTTCAGATAAAGTTTGGAAGCTTAAAAACTTATATCTTAAAATATATTTTTACATCTACATTTAGACTAGACTAGACATTTTAAGGTTTTGAAAACTTTGAAATTCAAGTTAGGCACATTTTATATTTCAAAAATATTGACGTTCTTAAACGACATCTAGATATATTGAATGCATTAAAAAATAGTTTATCTCTAAAACTTTTTTAATCTATATCTAAAATTAATATATATTTAAAGTAAGACATAAGCTAATAATTTACCAAACTAAATAATGTAAAAAATCAACCCCAAATCGCCGCGCTCGCACGGTAGTGTTCCCAAATAAAATTAATACAATTTTGTAAATTCTTAATCTAAAATATCTTAGTAATATAATAAATGCGAATGTGTGGATGTATGGATGGATGGATGTTTGTTAAAAGGTATCTACAAAACGTATCAACGGAAGAAAACAAAGGCTACTAAGTACGTTTTTTTATTGCCGCGCGGACGGAGTCACGGAGGAAAGCTAGTTAAATAGTAAAATTGTTAAATTATTGTATTTTTTAACATATTATGTATCATGTAGATATTATATTATCATAATTATTTGACTATAAGTTTGTTCTCGATAAACTCAAAAACTACAGATCCAATTATAAAAAATCTTTTACTCATTAAAGATA
Organism: Papilio xuthus; assembly: GCF_000836235.2. Taxonomy (NCBI): domain Eukaryota; kingdom Metazoa; phylum Arthropoda; class Insecta; order Lepidoptera; family Papilionidae; genus Papilio; species Papilio xuthus. The sequence continues at coordinate 4,567,886 of NW_013531700.1, forward strand.
TTTTACTAACGAATAATATAAGCTTTATTTTTATTTATTTATCGTTATACTTATATAAGGAAAACTGGGGCGGATTTCATGTATGAAACGTAGACTCTCAATCTAGTTAACACGTTCTACGTTCTATCTTGAACAGGGCCGCATTCAATCAAAATGTAAATTTCAAAAACTTCATTATAATGTTTACGCGAAACGGTAAGTAAAGAAAATGATATTACACAACGAATTACGATTAAGCGTCAGTTTTCACTGCTGACACATTTATACGATAAAATATATTTACTTAATTTTTTTCAAAGTTAATAAAAGTTTACGATATGTGTTAATTCATTGTAAATCCATCGATATATTTATTTTTCCAATATTATAAAGCAAACTTCTCTTGTCTCTGTATTGTTTGTATGTCACACTAGCTGTCACTCGCGATTTCGTCCGCGCGGAATGCAAAAAAGCCTTTAATTTAGCTTTTATATAATAGCTTTAATATAATAATTTAGCCTTTGTGTTCTTCCAGACTATATTCTACATCTGTGCCAAATTTCGCCTGCAAGAGCCGTTCACGATATTTACACATTTAAATAAATCCATCCAAACATTCGCATTTATAATATTAATATGATTATCATTAAAAAAGAGTCTTGACAGACATACGGACGGACAACAAAGTGATTTTATAAGGATACCATTTTTTCCTTTAAGGTACAGAATCCTAAAAATACAAATAAACGGACGAGGTTTTTTCTTAAAAGGCTGTGCCAGATCATAAAATGAAGCCTTTTTAAAACTATTTTAAACTATGTTTTAAATGCCTTAAATAAATGATTATAAATAAAATGTAAGTAATTTTAGAGTTGTTAAATACGCCGACAAAGTGTTGAGTTAGCTGAGGGAGAGTTTTCTTTGAAATTTAGAACGGATCTAATTGTTTCGAAATTGGCGTTAAAATTTATATCAAATACTCCGGTTTACGGAGAGAAGTTATAATTAATTTTATTGTCTTAAAAGGAAACTCCAATTAATTTTGTTAAAGCGTAACAGCTACAAAAACGAAATCGAGTATTTATGAGAAAGTGTACAAAGAAAATATGAAAAACTAATTAATTTTTTTTTTAATAACCATAAGAATGTTGCGTTTCCATGGCATTAGGCAATTTAGTCCTCTTTGCCTTCCCCTTTTTCTTATAAGAAAAGGATGGGAAGTGGAAATTGAGTGGAACTCGAAATTGTCTGGCGCTTAACAGTGGTAGAGCCCGCTTTAACATCTGCGCACGAATTGTCCCGTCCGGCCCGGCTCGCCCGGTGAAATACCACGACCACACAGAAGACAGGCGTCAAGTGGAAGCAATTCCGCGTTTCCTCTGATGAATGTGCTTCCCGGAGACCTAATTTAGTCCTCTTTCCTTACCCACCTTTTTTCTTGTAAGGAAAGGATGGAAAGTGGAAGTGGATTTTCCGGATGAGAGGATGCATGCAAAGGGAAAATATTTTCTTTCTGTGCATCCTCTCCTCCGTGGATTAAAGGTAGGCAACGCATATGCAATTGCGTATGTCTATGGGCAACGGTCACTTCGCTGTTTCAGCGATTTCCGGTGGCCACTCGCTCTTTTGCCTTATGATATAAAAAATGTCATTAATTGATAGAAAATTAGACATAGAATAGTATGACAATTTTTCAGAACAAGCAATGATAGTCGCAATACTGAATCTAATCTAATCTAATCTAATCTTAGAAATACTGAATGTGTCACTGTTAGGAAATAGCAGCTGTATAGTACTAAATAATTAACAAAAATAATCTGTGGTTTCGTGACATTTTTCTGTCTCAACCTCTGTACAGTCAGCCGCATGAATATATATACATTTATAAAGCTTCAGAAACATGGAAATGCTTTTTTTTAATGTAAACACGAATTTGTTCGTATGCTTTTATCCATAAGTAGATATTCTTGACGAATACATGAATAAGTAATTTTGAATCTGATGACCTATACAAGTTTCTAAAGTTTTATAAATGTACACAAATTTATGCAGCTGACTGTACAGAAATTATTTGTCATCTTTTTCATTTCGTTTAAATAAAATGAGATAGCAATAATGTATAAGAAATATTTAAACTCACGTTACAGGATTACAAAAAACACTATTATAAAATAACAAGCGTCTGATCAGCAAAGTTATTACTCGATTATTATTCAAAGTCACTTTAAAAGCCATTTTGAAGTTTTAATTTATTCCCGAGTTGTTAAAGCGAGTTATTTACTCTTCAATACTTAAATTGTATTTACATCGAAAAAGTTAACAACACAATCTATATACGATAATTTGACTCAATGTTATATAATTTAATAAGATTTAAGGCTCAAAGTATTTTTAAAAGGAAAAATAGATTAAAATTTCATCTTAAGCTCACTTCTGACTGTCCTCAGTGTCTCGGAGCCTACCCTAAGTTAGGAGTGACAAGGCCAGAATCATCCACGCTGGCTCAATGCGGGTTGATTACACACATATATTTGAATTTCTTCTCAGATATGTCCAGGTTGCATCACGATGCTTTCCTTCACCGTAAGAACGACGGTTATGATATTAATTACTAGAAAAACAACTAAACTAAAGAATCAAGGATCACTCTTAAAGCAAAAAAATGTTAGTAAATCTATCCTACTATTACAAAGAGGTTAGATTTGATTGTTTGTTTGCATTGAGTAATCTCCGGAACTACTGAACCGATTTAAATAATTCTTTCTATAATGGGCAGCTACACTATTTTCGGGAGACATACCTTATATTTTTTATAGATTGATTTAATTAAACGCGAAAGAAGTCGAAGTTTTACCACACCAATTTCACCCAAATCGATGCAGCCGTTCTTCAGTTAAAAACAGTATAAATAACACGACTTTCTTTTATATTATCTTACTAAATAATAAATGCGAATGTTTAGATGCACTCAACAGATCGCGAAGATATTTGGCACAAATATAGAATATAGTCTGGAAGAATACATAGGCTACTTACTAAGTTTTTTTTAGCTCCGTGCTTACGGAGTCGCGAGCGACAGCTAGTATTCATGTTTGTCTTTCTGACATTTATTTCTTGTTTAATAAATTAATAATTGTTCAAAGTTTATTTGAATTTATATTCAATACAGCCTATTTTCATTTATGAATTATAATTAGTTTTATTATCTCCAATAAAGACGGCCATTAGCTTCGTGAAACTTTCCTTTCAAGTTACTTTGTATGCAAAATAAAGGAATAATGCTAAATACTTTGAAGTTTGTTGAGAAAATCAGCTATCTTATGGCTTGATGTTAATTATTTATCAGATTTCATCAAGATGTTGGTTGATTTACTTATCTTAAGATCACTTAAACAAAAACGGTATAAATAAGGCTTGAAATTATAATATACTTAGCAGGACTGAAGAATTTAAATCATTAAAGAATTGTAATTAATCGGTTTTATTAGATTTATGAAAAGTTTTCTCTAGTCTAATTGCATTGCCTATGCATTTAAAGGTTCCAATACATTGAAAGGAAAAACGGAACCCTTATACCACTTTGTTGTCTGTCTCTCTGTCTGGCAAGAATCAAAAACTTAACATTTTTAGACAGTATTAGTTAGAATCCTTTGACGCGAATCACGTGCTTTCGTTACAAAGTCCAGTGTCAGAATGATTAGTGAGGGAACATAAACGTCGACATTTTAGTAAGGCTAGTGTTGGGTCAATGCTTTGGCACATTTTCGGATTTTCTTCCTAACAGTATGTATCCTATTTTTTTATATCATGAGGTGGCGCGAGCGAGCGGCCACCTGAAATCGCTGAAACAGAGAAGTGACCGTTGCCCACCTTTAATCGATGGAAAAGAGGATGCACGGAAAGAAAATATTTTCCCTCTCCATGCATCCTCCCAACCGGAAAGTCCACCTCCACCTCCCATCCCTTCCTTACAATAAAAAGGGTGGGAAGGGAAAGAGGTTAAATAAGGCCTCCGGGACGCACATTCATCAGACTGCAGCGGAATTGCTTCCACTAGACGCCTGTCTTCTGTGTGGTCGTGGTATTTCACCGGGCGAGCCGGGACAATTCGTGCGAAGATGTTAAAGCGGGCTCTACCACTGTTATATGTGCTATTTCACAGAGTAGCCAACATTGATAAAAAGAAATTGTTAATGATTCTTGCAATTTCTAAAAGGTATCTGGGATCTGAATTTTATGCCTTCTTAACTGTTCAAAACATGTTCCTTGAATAATCTGTGCACCTTATTTAAGATAGTTTGAATCTTAAATAAATTAAATCGAAAGTTTAAATTTGTTAAGCTGTGAAGTAAAGAAGTTTACATTTGAACGAATTAGAATTGAATTGTGTCTACAAACGACTTCAGAAACATGTTCGTAACGAATTGAAAGTTTGTTGTTTTGCAATGATTAAATTAATCTTGAAAATTTAACTTAAAATGTATTCAAAACATTATTATGAGACTAGAAAGGTTGTCCGCCATGTTTGAAAATTTCGTTACATGAGAGAGAAGAAACATATTATAATTTAGGCAGAGTAAAAGAGAGCGGTATGTTATTGACAGATTGTACTAGGCGGGCTTTATCTTAACCAAAAAAATGAAAATATATTTTTATAAGTTTTTGTATGTACTTGTGTTTCGGAATTGTTAACAATTTAGGAATAAAAATAAGTAGTTAAAGTAATCGTATATGTAAAAAAAAGTAGGAAAGCCTTGTCAATCGATTCTAAGACTGAGATCTTAAAATTTAAGTATATTTCTTTGTTAAATATCTATTTACATCTGTAGTTGAGAGCTCGATCTGCTGTTTAGTGTAAACGGTTTACAGCTTTGTTCAGTACCACTTCATACCAGCTCGAGCTTGTTAGTTTCACACGTGGGCAGAACATTGAAGTGCAGATAGTGCAGTACTCTTACTATACATATGTCGGAACAAAACAGACCAATAGACAATACACATTAACATTTAATAGGCAAAGTAAAAAAGCTAATAATAAATATAATTGACTGATTTTAACATTTTTAAAATCGTCGAAATATGTAGAATATGTAAACCGACAAGGATATTTGACCAGATGGGCATAAGTCAAACTAAATTATGACAGCACACTAGCGCCCCCTGTTAAGGTTAAAAAGTGTTAGAAGATCCTCATACTGTAGCAGTCATGTCATGTTTTAATGCTATACTCTATGACCATGTAGGTGCACTGGATGCGGGCGGCACAGGACCGGGCATTGTGGCAATCGATGGGAGGCCTACATCCAGCAGTGGATAAATCTGGGCTGATTATGATGATGATGTAGGTTTTACATATTTTCTTATAGAGCTATGCGCGTCATCAGTGCCTCTACCGACTCGGATATCCTAGATACAAGATCGAGACATATAGAATGTTAAATTTTATCAGTGGCTATATGAAACTTTTGACTTAAGGACTTTGTCGCACTGGGAGTTATATTTTGACGGGTTAAGCAGTTGGATAGAACAGTATTTCTATCCAACTATTTAACCCTCGTGTGAAATTAATTATGTTGACTACATATTAGTGCATTCGACAGATACTTAACTACTTGTACTGCGCTTGTTCAGGTGTTGTAGTTAATTAAACTTAGCAGATTCAAACTTAAGTGAACTTGACTTAGAATAACTTTGCTGTTTTAAGCGTTTGTGTGGAATAGAAATAATGTTGTTATCAATTACATAGTATCATCATCATCATCAGCTCACTATACGTCCCCACGGAGGGGCTCGGAGCCTACCCTAAGTTAAGGGTGATTAGGACATAGTCAACCACGCTGGCCAAGTGCGGCTTGGTTGACTTCACACATATCTTTGAATTTCTTCTTAGATATGTGCAGGTTGCATCACGATGTTTTCCTTTACCGTAAGAACGTCGGATAAATGTATATATGTAAATCGGAAATCGAAAAACACTTTGGTACATAGCGGGATCAGAACCCAGGACCTGCAGATTGCAAGTCAAGTGCTAGACCCCTTGAGCCACCGACACTCTTGAATAATCTAGTCTTTAATTTTTATGTTAAACAGTAGGGTAATATAGGCTGTTTTTATTACTAGAATTTTTTTATGCCGTACGAAGGAAGTCCCAGGAAACTTGTAGTTGTGTATAAAGTTAAATATAGGGACCGTATGTCAAATTACAATCGCGTGTTAGCTATTACTATTATATAATTTCAATTCCTTGAAACTAATCAATAATTAGACTTTGTCAGTGTCGGGAAGTCCGTTGAATCACCTTTCCTAGTATTCGTCTAGCATTTATAAGGCTGATAATATGTTAACATGAACTATAATTTAATAATGCTTAATAAAATAAATTTCTTTTTAAGTAGCGAGACAACTGTGGACATACAATGTAAGACAAAGTTAAAGACGTTAATTTTGGCAACCCTCTATTTCCCAATCAGCAAAAGCAAGTAAGCGTCCTGGTGACATTGAAAAAAAACTTTATTAGTAGCCCATGTGTTATTCCAGATAAGGTTTTACTTCCATGTCAAATTTCAGAGTGATCGATGCAGCTGTTCTAAAGATACATTCCAACAAACATCCATCCATCCATTCACATTTATTTTGGTAAGATATGTGTTAGATAAGTTTCTTACGGAGTATAAGATTAATTATAAATTATATGAAAATATTATAAAGTAAAATATAAAAACATTACGTACATATTGAGCGTCGGTAGCTCAGGGGTTAAGCACTTGGCTTGTAATCTGCAGATCTTGGGTTCTAATCCCGCCATGTATCCATGTGTTTTTCGATTTTCATATGTACATTCATCCGACGTTCTTACGTTGAAGGAAAACATCTTGATACAACCTGCACATATCTGCGAAGAAATTCAAAGATATGTGTAAAGTCAACCAACCCGCACTTGGCCAGCGTGGCTGACTATGGCCTAATCACCCCTAACTTAGGGTAGGCTCTGAGCTCCTTGGTGGGAACCTATAGTGAGCTGATGATAACATAATGAGGTATATATCAAATAAATTGAAACACCCATCCCCGGTACATTGACTTGATTTATTTCGTAACTTCGGTCTTGACAAATCCTTCCCGGAATAAAACACAGAGTGACTCAGCGGACTTTCCCAAGTTGTTGACCTTACAAAGAAAACTTACAAGTTTTAGTGACTAAGGTTTACAGTGAAAATTATATTTGGTAAATTTTGTTTATATTTTCTTAATATACCATCTATTTAAAGAGTAAGTTATACTATCTTTAAGGTTTTTGGGTAAAATTTGTATCAACACTAATCAACTCCCCCTCATTTTGTTTTAAAAGCAAAACTTGATTTTATAAGCTACACACCTTTCTATAGTTCTAGAATTACTGGCTGATAAATATCAAATAATACATTTACATTACAAATGTTAAATTAAACATTTTCCTATCCTTCCATTCAGTACGTCAGCCACAAACAACAAACGCAACGACCGCACAGATTGGCGGTTTGGTTGTCTCTGATATTTATGAAATGATTCAAATATTAAACTTAATTTATTAGAATACATTTTGTTGTAATAAATAAAAAAATAAACTTGAAATTTCAATTATGAAGATTAAAGGTTAATTTAAAACGAATCTTAATGATATCGGACTGATAAATATTTTAAAAAGAGCAATTAAACATGGGTCTATTGTCAAAACTTTTATACAAAAAAATTATTATTCATCTGTGTTATTTCAAACAGAATGATGCTAACACAAAAATAGAAGTACTAGAAAGAGAACATATTACTTAATTATCACGTTTAAAAGTTTTAATAAAAAAACTGAAATTTCAACTTTTTTTTATATAAGAGAAGAGGGTAAACGAGATACAGGAACGCCAAAGTGTTCATTGACGTCCGCAGACATCTGCAACACCAGAGAAACCGCAGATGCGTTAAGTTTCATCTCGATGGCTGGCAATCCACAACCGTGCGGTTGGTCTGTCTGTCCTCGGTGGTATTTCCAAACCGCTACGACTTAGGGTCCTTCAAGAAGCGAGCTTATCACTATCTCAAAGACCGGCAACGCATTTGCGGTTCCTCTGGTATTGATGTCCATGGGCGTCGTTGAAAACCTCGGTGTTCCCGCTGCTCGTTTGCTCCCTTTTGTTATATAAAAAAAAGTAAAAACTATGACAGTCTGCAAAAACTTTATTGAAGGAGTCGACGAAACGTCATGAAGGACCTCGATAGCATATTGTAAATATCGACAAATTACTTTGAAAACGTTCAGCAATCCGGAATCAATTTAGAAACTATATTAGCTCCGTGAAACTCATTTCAGTTCACACCTCATTGGGCTGTTCAATTTACGTCGACTCTGATAAATGTTCTTTGACGTCGACTGCCGAAATATCCTCCGGAAAAGGTGAAAATACCTTCAACTTGTCAAAGGGAATAATCTGCAAGATTAGGCCTTTTTATCCGCTGAGTAATATAACGATAAATAAGGTATATAAAGGAAAAAAAGTTCCTAACTAATAGTTTAACTAAAATAAAGACTAGTTACGTCTTTCACATTTCGTTACATGAAAGAGAAGGAACATATAACAAAGGTGGAGAAAAAGAGAGACAAAATATAAACCCACAAACTACACAGTACTAGCAATTATTGTATATTTAATATGAAATTTTGAACACTTAGAAGATTTTTAATAGGAATTATGCTTTTTATTATTCACTAGTTTTTGCCAGCGATTTCGTTTGCGGTGAGTTATGAAAAAATAAATAAATTAGCCTATGCGTTCTTCCATACTATGTTCTACATCTATGATTAATTTCAGCGAGTTGTATGCAGACTTTCTAAAGATACCTAACTAACATCCATCCATCTAAACATACGCTAAGAAATCTTCATATTATTATAGTAAGATTTCTTAGCGTAAAAATCATATGACTGGTTACATAAGTAGTTTTTTTTATGAATCAAATTAAAATATACGTGTTTTTGAATTAACAAAAAAGCCTTTTGCATCTTTTTAACAGTTATCGATATTTTCAACATTTTACAGTTCGGCCAGTTTGCGTAAATGTATGCATGATATATGGCTCTAACATTTTACGGATGGCAACATTTCCGCGGCCATATTTTGGCATGTTCGGCAATTTTTTAGGCCGTACGTTATGCTGCTGAATTTTAGCAATGTTGCGCTATGAATATATTGCTATGAGTTTGCTTACTAATAACATTTTTGTTGCCTTATCTACTAGTTCTAAATATAAGTTGTGCAATTATTATATTAATGCGTCAATAGCCTTATGGTTAAGGGTACGGATTTTCGATCACGAGGTCGGTAAAAGAAATGTTAGTAAATTTACAAAAAAATCTGCTAATATTTAAAAAAAAAAAATGATTACACATTCGACATATTCAGATGAAATTAAGCGTAAATAAAGTACTGAATTTGAGTTAACTATTCCGTAAATATATTATGAAAACTCGTTAAAATAATATCTCTTTGTTTATTTGTATCAAATTAAGCCATTGAAAGTAATCATTTATTCCAATAAACCAAAACAATTCGACGAATGACGAAACAACTCGAAACAGCGGAACCATCGGAAATAGATCGAATCGGAAATGACCGCTGTTTCCGGCGCAAAATATATCCCATGCAAGCCATTTCCGGTGACCACTACGCTGGCTATTCTTCCGGTTCCGGTTTTACTGAAGGCTTTTCGAAAGCTCGCAAGTTTATTATCAACGTTCTATTCAATACATATAACATATTTAGTGGAAAATAAAGTTATCTGTAAAACCAATGAATGCAACAATCAACTTTTATAAAAGGACTAGCCATCGCCCGCGACTCCGTCTGCAAGGTACTAAAAAAACTTTATTAGTAGCCTTTGTGTTCTTCCAGACTATGTTCTACATCTATGAGAAATTTCAACTAGATCCACAGAGCCGTTCTGGAGATACATTCAAGCAAAGGTTGGTATAAAATTAATTCTAGAATACACTATATTATTATAATAAAAACAGGCCTAAAAAATTTCTAATTTTGGAAAGATGACAAACATGACAATTTTAAGAATTACCTAATTAATAAAAATATTCGTTTAACAGGACCAAACTGTGGCAGTTAACTCTGTCTTGTACAGTCAGCATAAACATTCATTAAAAAGTTATGAAGCGAACGTTTTGAGTGACTCACGCCATTAGCGACGGGTTAACTTTTACCCCATGACGCTTATCCGGGAAATCCTGATGAGTCATATACGGGTAACGAACTCCATGATTAGTTTATCGACATTTTAACAAATAAAAAAGGTTAAGGAATTAAAATAACTTTTTATAATAATAATATTTATTTATTTCATGTACTATTAGGAACATAATATATTTGTTTTTTATATCATTTGATACTACACACTGCAAGATGACTGGCGTTCTTAGAAAAAAATCATAATTATATGTGTTCTTGCAGACTATCTTCTATATCTACGCCAAATTTCATCGAGATACATTCGGCCGCTCTGGAGATAACTTCTAACAAACATCCATCCAAACATTCGCATTTATAATATTAGTATGATTAGATATAAAGCTGCATATGGAAAAGCTATTACATTTTCACGATAGCGCCTGTCAACAAGAATAGCACATGAAAATCCTCAACATTTATAATAATTCGAGCGTCGAGTTTTATTCAGTAACCGCAAACATGAAGGCAAATCGTTTCGGCGCAACCGCGAACGTTCGCCCGCAAACACCCGCCCGCGACATGTGACACAGACCAAAACCGCACTATTATAACCCGAAATTTTGTTTCTGATGTTATATAAATTTAATATCACACAACTGAATAGGCTGTGAAATCGTTTACTATACTGTCTACTAGCTGTCGCCCGCGATTCCGTCTGAGCGATTAAAAGTAAAACTTAGTAGACTATGCGTTCTTCTAGATTATGTTATACATCTATGCTAAATTTGGCAAGATCTGTGTAGTTGTTTAGCAGATTTTTTAACACAGCAGACCTTTTAACAAACATCCATCCATCCATTCTTTGATATTTAGATAAGATTCATTTGTAGATATATATTGAGCTCCTTGGACCTTGTTCTCATCGTTAAAATTTGATGGATTGTCTTACTAATGTTATAAATGCGAAATCTCCAGAACAGCTCAACGGATCTCAATTAAATTTGGCACAGATATAAAATATAATGTAGAAGGACACATAGGCTAATTTCTAAGATTTTTTTTAAATTTAAATGAAGGCAAAAGCTATAATTATATCCCTATCCAATAAATTCGCTTACAGAATTTCTAAAAGGAATAATGAAGTGAAACGGTTCCCAGCATTCCAGTTAGATATTTGTCAAACCGCAGGATTGTCGATTCGTTTAGCAATTAGCAAAGCAAACTTCGCTATCTACTTCATAAATATTTATGAAACAATTTGATTACACGTAACGTAACAACTTCAAAGTCTTTACACAAAATATTCGTTGAATTTTATCTTTTATTTGGTTTAATTTAATATTGTATAATAAAAATCTGTCTGATTAAAAACCAAATATTTAGTACAAAAAGACGGTAAAAAAAACTCAAACATTCACACGGGCGTTTTTTTAACGCTGCGTTAAAACACTAGTGCCTAGCTCTCAAAACGCAACTTTAGGGCTAAGCCCTCACTCGCAAGGCGCTTTATTATCGCGCGTTTAAAAAGCGTTTAAATAGAACAAATGCATTACCATGTATCCGTTCCTACGGCAACGTAAAAACGTGACGCTTTTTATAGCGCAGTGTTGCATTTGAGCAGGGCCTAATGAAACAAGAGTGATTTTAAAATTCAAGAACGCGCACGCCGAATTTAAGGCGACGTTAAAAAAAACGCCCGTGCGACATTTATGCTTATAGATACAATATATTTCTGAATTTATGAAGTCACATACACACAAAATAAATTTATTATATTAAACTGTCGAGTTTGTGTTCGTAACGAACAAACGTTCGCTTTACTCGTTCAGTTAAATTCCCAATTAGATAATCAAAACGAATACATTTTCATTAGAATTTCTGTTGAATAACAGCCCGGCTATTAATTAAGCATTGGACGAAACAAAAGCGTCTAATTCGAAAGTTTTGCGAACACGCAGCGTCGAATAATTAAGGCAAACGAATTTATGTATACGTAATAAGAGAACAATTTTAACAACGTAGATAATAAATAACTTTAAAGTTGGACCGACGTGTTTCATTTCCTTCATTTGCGAAGGATAAAGGTCTTTTTTGGTTTCGAGGTTCTTCATCGGGAAATACGGGGTTATGTGACACTTATCACTAAATCCCCTCGGTGGCTATCCCCTAGTGCAACAGGAGAGAGTCCCCGGGATCTTCCAAGGAACACCAGGACTCTGCATTCATTTTATGATATCCGTTGAGCCTTATGGAGATACCTTCAAATAAACAAACATCCATCCATCGAAACATTCACATATATTATAATATTAGTAATATTAAACATAGTTATATAGGTATTCTAGAATATTCTGATTGGATTTAACTTAGCACAATAGAGTAATTATTCAATTGTTTAATCCAATTAACATCGTACTATAACGTTAACCGCTTATATTATACTAGCCGTCGCCCGCGATTCCGTCCGCGCGGGATTAAAAAAATATTGGTCGTAGCGTAATATTATATAGCCTAAAGCCTTCCTCTATAAATGGACTAACCAACAAAAAAAGATTTTTTCAAATCCGACCAGTAGTTCCTGAGATTAGCGCGTTTAAACAAACAGACTCTTCAGCTTAACTATAGTCGTGTTAGTTCCACTATTTATAACTCAAGAACGGCTTTACCGATATGGCTGAAAATTGGTGAGGCGGTAGCTGAGAGCCAGGAGACGGACATAGGATACTATTTATTCTTTTTTTAGATTTTATGCCTTGAAGAGATGCTTTATATATAACTTATCTATATATTAAGTTTTTTTATATATCCACACGGACGTAGTCGCGGGCGACAGCTAGTATTAGTATAGATTTGATAGAAATAGACGTTAATACAGACAGTAGACTGAATAATTTATGTTTTACTTTGAATATTAATATTTAATATTTAATTTGAAATATTAATAATAACAAGTTTCTGAAAGTGATATTCTTTATTAAAGTAGACGTTCGTGTATTATTCCCGAAAGATTTTTATCAATACGTTTTCATTAATATAGAAATCTTCATATTGAATTATATTTTCAAAGGAAAACTTCAATAGAATCATACAACAAATATATTTAATATTTAAGTAAAAGAAGTCTGTAAGTCTAGACTTTATTATTAAAATAAAGATGTTTAGCTGTCGCCCTCGACTCCGTCTACATAGAATGAAAAACTTAATTAGTTCCCGGCAATTCGAATTTTTCTCAACTTTTAAACCTTCTTTAGACATGCACGAATATTATAAGACCAAGATAAGATAAATCCGTTCAGCAGTTCTCGAGTTTTAGCGTGACTAACGAACAGCAATTTATTTTTATATATATAGAGCTAATCATTATTTGACTAAGTTTATATGATTTAAAAGTTTGCCTTAATTATAAGAGTAATCTATAGCGATATTAAAAAGAGGAAATATTTGATTGTTTGTTTGTTTGCAGTTAATCTACTCCGAAACTACTGAACCGATTTCAAAAACTCCTTCACTAGTAGTAAACTAGACTATGACTGAGTGATAAAAGCAATAGACAAATAATAATTACTAGTTTTTTTTTATATTTCCACTCAGACGAAGTCGCAAGCAACTCTACAGCTAATGATAAATTTCAAAGTTCACAATACACCAAATGTTAACAAGTTCTATGTAAGTTAAAATTTTGTTACCCACTATATTAAACTTCACTACACGTAATTTGGGCTGTGAACATGTAATTTACATGGCTTTTAGTGTACCTTATAGTCTGGCAGTTGCGGTAGTATGTGAGATTGAAAACTGCGGTAAGTCTGCTAATTGTAGTGAAATTATTCCTAAACTACGGCGTTTAGTTTACGACATTGTACCAAATTGATGTATTTCCTTTATTTAACATTTAATATCAAACAAATCTATATATTTATATCTATTTTACGTTAATCTTACTAATATTATAAATGCGAATGTTTATTGGATATGGTTTGTTATAACGTATCAGCAGAACGGTTCAACGAATGTCGATAAAATTTGCTATATATACGTAGTCTGGAAGAACATATATTTTTTAATTACGTGCTGGTAGTATCGCGGGCAATACCTAGTTGAAAATAAATAATATTAAGCAGTGTGTTTTATCTAAATTTCAATTATTGTTGACTTCTTAAACGTCTTGGATAATGGCTGTCAGTAACGTTACATATTATATTAGATATATTCGTGAGAGCACGTCAGAATATTCAACGCTGAAGCACAACACTAGCACAAGTAATTCCTGAGACAATGTGTACAAGGTGGAGCACCGGTGTACATTTCCAGTCTACAATATATTCTGGGTACACGATGTGTACACGACGTCATTTACTTAGTGCATCTTGTTCCTGATACTTGCTAACTAAATGGTATATTCCAACACAGTTGCAAGTATAAACAACATTGATATTCATTATCTGTCAAAAGTGTATTGCAATATACTCTTCTTATTTATTAGCTATTCAATTTTGACAGGCGCTTTACAATATATATACTCACTATATATGCATAAAAAAGCTTTTAATGTGGGGATCGTAACGTTATTTTTTATATTTATGTAAACCCTCCTGATAAAGATGAAGACGTAATGGAACGTAAGCCGTAAAAAAGGTTTTATAGCGAACAAAAGGAAAATTATCTGAAATAATATAAATGTACTTTTCATATGGTTTAGTCGTAAAAGTAAGACCAATTCCTATATCATTTTACAAATCTTTGATTGTAACAGACCTAGGGCTCCAGATATCCATAAAATATGGTAATAAAGATACATTGTGAATGTTCTTAATTATAATAAATATTATCCTAGACTTTAATATTTAAAAGCAAAATTATACACTTGAATATCTATTGTTGAAACTAAATAACATAGATTTCATATACAAATAATGAGATAATGTCTGTACTTCACAAATACGATGATTCCTTAGTGAATCATTGGTAACAATTGATTTGACTCAAAGATCGTGAGTCTTAAGAGGTCAGTGAGCGGATCACCAAGGTCTTTGAAGACGTGCTTTATAATCATAACTGTTTTACATTTTAATGTATTATATTAACTATTATTTCGACAATTCTACTATTTGTATTGTGTAATATTTTTATTAAGTTTTTTTTTTATAATGGAAGGGGGCAAACGAGCAGCGGGAACACCGAGGTGTTCAACGACGCCCATGGACATCAGCAATACCAGAGGAACCGCAGATGCGTTGCCGGCCTTTGAGGTGGTGATAGAATAGACGACTTTTTGATATTAAATGCGACATAATCTTACTTACATTATAAATGCGAATATTAGAATGTTTGCATGACTCTCCAGAACTGTTGCGTGGGTCTCGCTGAAGTTTGACATATATGTAGAACATAGCCTGGAAGAACACATAGGTTACTAATTAAGCTTTTCTTTAATTTCATCGGACAGAGCCGCGGGCGACAGCTAGTGTGAAGGAAATAGTGCACTCTACATACTTAGCGTATTAAAGATATTATTCAGTGATTAAAATAATATAATAATTAATAGATAAGGACGGTAAGGGTAAAGAAATAGGGACATAAAAAATCAAAAGGGCCAGAGTATGATGATCAAAAAGCACATTGAAAAAACTCTGCGTGGAATTAATTATTTCTATTTTCTTACTTAAATTTATTAGTATTTTAACATATATTTGTTGTGTTCTTAACACAAATATTACATGTTTGCCCTTAATCTAAATTCACGTACGCGTAAGTGGATTACATCCAATGAATTCTAAACAGTGGATTTGTAAGGATTAAAAAAAAACAACTTTTACCTTTTTGTATATAAAATGAAAATTAGTATTCCAATTGGATATGTTTTTGACACTTTCGTTTTCTTACGATTATAATTCTGAGTGCAATCTTACTTCTTACTAATAATGTGAATGTTTGGATGGATGGATGTTTGAAGGTATCTCCAGAACGGCTGAACGGATCACGATGGAATTTAGCATTATATATATAACATAGAAGAACACAAAGGGTACTTACCAAGTTTTTTTAACACCGCTCGGACGGATTCGCGGAAAACAGCTAGTTTAAAATAAATTTTCAAGTCAAGTATTTTATAACTACAGTTCAAAAGCGTCAACAACTAATGTTTTTTATTTGTTTTTTAAATATCAAAAAGTGAATTTATACATAACGCTTTAGTGAGTGCAAAGGGAATGTATGAGTACGAATTCAAAGTTAAATTCATTTTGCTGTCTGTTGTGCTGACAGCGAGAGAGTTTCAATTTGATGTAACGCTTTCACACGAGGGCAGAAAAGTGAGGCATGTTGTAGGATAGTTGAAGTTGCTATTAAGCGCACATTGACATTTCGTATCCAAAACACCATAAATATTTAATAGCTTAACAATACAATGTTTGTAAACACGCGTCACTGGTTTTTTGTTCTTTACACGCCAAAAACGGTCACTCGCAGTCTATTTGTCATCGTCGTGAGAATAATCGCTGCGATTATCAACATGGCAGAGCAAATCTTTACAGTTAACACGAAGTTACTACGCCTATTCTGACCGAATACAAGACTTTTATCGACGATTTAAAGGGACATATTAGTTTCGAGGATTTACGTTGTTTTGTATACCAAATCACGTTTCGATCCTACGTTGAAATTTAGAAACCGAAGATAAGTTTAATCAGATTTCTAGCGTAATGCGCAGGTTTGTAGATCAATGGTGCTAATCCAAAAATTGGAACAAGGTGTACTGATAGTAGTACTGCACTGTCTAACTGTACTAACTCACTTATCAACCCACGTGTGAAAATAGCATAACGGGAGAAAAGTTTTATGCGCTATGTCGGAACGGTGTGAATGCTACATTCGTGCAATTTTAATATACACAGAATCAAAATAAGAGGATAGAGCTAATTCAAATGAACACGAAATATTATTTTCAGGTTACTACCCACAGTTCTCTCAATATTTTCCTTTAACATTAGTACAGATTTGATCAAAATTAGGTAATAATTTTCAATTATTAACGAAAGAAATTAACATAAAATAATAAACCAATTAGATTATTTCACGTTAAATATATTGAAAAGTGTAATATGGAAATTAATAATTCAGTACAACCTAGTTTTGTTTGAACCCTGTAAGTTCTACGTTACAAATGGAAAAGCTTTCTTACGCATACAAATTATATACGTGGGAGAGAGACGGGTATAACTTTGACGTTCGCTTTTCCCGCGTCTTGCGACCGGCGTTTGTTTTTCGCTCAGTACTGGCCGTGCTATCGACGCGTTCGTTGTTTATTCTCGTAAAACGGTGAAATAATAAATAAAATACGCTAAAATCCTTTTTAATTATATCGAAAAAAAGATTGTCTGTATTCTAACAGTTGTTTAGTTTGATTTTAAACCGATTTTGATTCGCATATCTTTGTATTTCGTTTGAAAAATTGTTGTTTTGTTTTCGTTCCCTTAATTTAGCCGGGAAAACGCCGGCCGGTATTGTAGCGTAATAAAAATTTTACTCGAATACATAACTAATTTGTATTCCCTTTGTTCTATATAACTTTAATTGTATATCACGTGTGTTAATAGTTTATTTTGATTGTGTTTAAAGAATTGTGATTGTCAACTACACGTGGCCTATCGATTTTCGTCCTGTCAGGTAAGTAAAGCAACAAAATTGTATTTATTTTTAATCGTAAGTAAAATACAGGCTGGTGATAATAAATTTATGTTATATTTCGACAGGAAAACGTACGATAAATTTAACTTCCGTAGATAAACAGCTGTGTTGTGCCACAGTTTGTCTGGCCTGATGTTTGCGTGACGTAATTTTTTCTCGTTATTCAGTATTTGCCACGCGTGCTTTGGTTGTTCAGCTGTGTAATAATTTAGGTAGAATCTATTAAGTATCACGTAATGTCATTGGCCCTACTATTTGTCGGGAATGTTTAAAAATCTATTTATAAATAGGTACATACGCAGTGAAGAATAATCTAGCAATTTATAAATAAAAATTAAATTTTAAATTCAATAATAATTAATACAATAGCACAAAAATAATTGTATAGGAAAAAAAATCGTTTTATAATATAATTGTTTCTCTTAACTAGCAGAAAACTATATCTACAGATTAAAAATTTATTACCAAATTGACGTTTAAATAAAGAAAATATTCTCAACTTGTATGAACCTGTCTTTATTTTCTTTATGTTTCAAATAGGTTATAAGTGCACCAACAGACATTTGTAGGAAATATAATTGAAAATAATGAAGGTAGTTATGAAATAATTTCATAAGTAAGTTGATAATAATTTAACGAGAAACTGCGTGCGGAAGGCCTTATTTTAGTCCTCTTTACATTCCCACTCTTTTCTTATAAGGAAAGCATGGGAAAGGAAGTTTGACGGAGGAAAGGACGCATCCTACGTCGATTAAAGGTACGCAACGCATCTGCAATTGCGAATGTCTACAGGCAGCGTTCTCTACACTATTTCGATAAATTCTGGTGGCCGCTTGCTCGTTTGCCTTATCTTACTAATATTATAAATGTGAATGTTCGGATGGATGTCTGTTTAAAGGTATCTCCCGAACGACTTTACGGATCTCGATGAAATTTGGCATAAATATAGAACATAGTCTGGAATAACACATAGGCTACTAATTATGTTGTTCTTTAATGGTGAACGGAGTAGCGGGCGACAGTTAGTAATATAAAAACTAAGTGACAGAAATTGTCGCGACAGTAATATATAACCTAAAAAGCTTAACCTTCAAGTAACAGGCGGTCGTTAGTATGCCATAAAGAAGTAAGTCGACCTACAAGGGATTCGATAAGGTATACAATGACTATTTGACTTCAACTGATTAACTTGGCAAACTGTTTGCCCTCAATTGCCTTGTGGTCGGATTTAATGCATTTTTAATTTTATGTGTGAATGAATTGTATCTCTGGAACGAATCATTCACCTTATTCGTTCATTCAAAGGTTTTGTATAGCTTATATTAAATAGATAATTGTAGAGTCTTCGACAAAGTAACAATGTTTATTTTGCGCATTTCGAAACAATTATAATTAAATCCAATCATTTTTTCTATATTGAGAGCGTAGGTGGCTCAGGGGTCAAGCACTTGACTTGCATTCTGCAGGTCCTGGGTTCGAATCCCGCCATGTACCAATGTGTTTTTCGATTTCCGATTTACATATTATTTTAACGATTTACATTTATCCGTTCCGTTCTTACGGTGAAGGAAAACATCGTGATGCAACCTGCACATATCTGAGAAGAAATTCTAAGATAAGTGTGAAGTCAACCAACCCGCACTTGGCTAGCGTAGTTGACTATGTCCTAATCACCCTTAACTTAGGGTAAGCTCCGAGCCCCTCGGTGGGGACGTATAGTGCTGTACGTATAGCTGATGATGATTTTTCCTATTGTTTCATTAGTTTTTATGTTACTACCTGTCTCGCGACTTCGTCCGCGCGGTATTAAAAAAATAGTAGCCTATGTGTCCTTCCAGACTGTGTTCTACATCTATGCCAAATGTCAGCACGATTCATACAGTCCTTCTGGAGTGACTTTAAACATCCATCCAAGATATAAGCTAGTTCAGTGGAACCGTACCATAAATTATATAACCGTTCAAATACAATAGAAGTGCTAATTTGTAATTCTGACTGAGATTAGGACAAATCTCCCGTCTACGAGGAATACTAGCACAGTCCAGTGTAATGTTGGTTTAACTAACTTAATACTTGATGTTACTAAAGGCCCATTTACACTATACCAATTTTTAGCATAGAGTAATAAGTTTATGATTTTGTAGACATTATTGGTTAGAATCCATTGGCGAGAATGACGTGTTTTCGTTACCAAGTCAAGTGTCAGAATGATTAGTGAGGGGACATAAACATTTTAGTAAGGCTAGTGTTGCGCCAGTACACTGGCATAGTGCCGGATTTCGTTCCTAATACGATATAAGACGAATATTGCTTCAATTTAATTGGATGCAACAGGCAAATTTGCGTCGTGTAAATGGACCTTTAGTCTAATGTATGTACTTAACATCGTGATGCTAATATTTGAGAAGAGATTCAAAGAAATGTGTGAAGTCAACCCGCACTGAGCCAGGGTGTTTGATGGCCAATTGACTAACTTAGGGTAGGGTTGCGAGCCTCTCTTTGGGGGCGTATAGTGAGCTGATGATGAAGTATACTAAATGTAGCCTTTTCAGGAATATGTAGGACCTCAATTCGACACCTTTTTAACATCAACGCGAAGAAATTAGTTCGAAGTTTTTAATATTGTGTGATATATTTTATATTTTTGGTCCTAATTTTGTTACTTCTTGCGTATACTATATAATGCGATAATAGAATAAATTTTGTATTAAAAATTCCGAGGAGTATTTTTAATATTCATCATCATCATCAGCTCACTATACGTTCCCACCGAGGGGCTCGGAGCCTACCCTAAGTTAAGGGTGACTAGGCCCTAGTCAACCACGCTGGCCCAGTTCGGGTTGGTTGACTTCACACATATCTTTGAATTGCTTCTCAGATATGTGCAGGTTGCATCACGATATTTTCCTTCACCGTAAGAACGTCGGATAAATGTACATATGTAAATCGGATATCGAAAAACACATTGGTACATGGCGGGATTCGAAACCAGGACCTGCAGATTGCAAGTCAAGTGCTTGACCCCTGAGCCACTGAGGCTTTTTAATATTAAAATGGATCAATTTCGATATTACTCAAAGATTGATCGAGTTTATTGTTTTAAGAATTTTAAGTGGATAAGATACTTTACAAAGAAAACTTTGAAGCCTAAGTTGAATTTTCGATTATTAAAAAATATTTCATTACAAGCTGTTGCCCGCGACTCCATCCGTGTTTATTAAAGAAACGTAATAATTAGCCTACATGTTCCCCAGACTATGTTCGACGTCTGTGCAAAATTTCATCAAGATCAGTTGAGACGTTCCGGAGATCTTCAAACAAACATCCATCTAAACTTTCGCATTTATAACATTAGTAAGATTAGTAAGATGTAAGATAAATATTGTGTGTTTTTCAAAGCGCATGACAATACTAAATGTTTCATCAATGGAAACGCGATGTTAAGTTGTATAAAAATTTAATAAACAATAAAGAACAGATCGTCGGTGGCTCAGTGGTCAAGCACTTGACTTGCAATCTGCAGGTCCTGGGTTCGAATCCCGCCATGTACCAATGTGTTTTTCGATTTCCGATTTACATATGTACATTTCTTACGGTGAAGGAAAACATCGTGATGCAACCTGCACATATCTGAGAAGTAATTCAAAGATATGTGTGAAGTCAACCAACCCGCACTTGGCCAGCGTGGTTGACTATGGCCTAATCACCTCTGATTAAGGGTAGGCTCCGAGCCCCTCGGTGGGGACGTATAGTGAGCTGATGATGATGATAAATATAATTACACTTTTACAGAGACATGTTATTGAATAATGTAATGGATATGTTTTAAAAACAAAAAGAAAGTCATTCTTTTGTTTCGTATAATTTTAATTGACGCGTATCATGTTCCTTTTGTTTCCGTATCATTATTTTTAAATCGAATAAGTCTCAAAATGTGATAAATAAAGATCTTTTATCGGTAAAATATTGTAAAGTATTTAAGTATAATAAAACTAGCTGTCTCTCGCGAATCTGTCTGCGGGGAATAAAAAAAACTAGTAGCCTATGTGTTCTTCTAGGCCAAATTTCAACAACATTCGTTCAGCCGTTCCAGAGATATCTTGTAACATTCACCCATCCAACCATTTGGAACGGTTACCAGAAATTGTACAAAAAAATTGTATAATTTTTATGAAAACAAGCTTTATATACTTTTTAGTTTGGAACATAAAGATCTGATTCGCACATCCATATTATGCGTGATTCAAGCTCAGTTATTTAGGTTAGCATCTTCATTTGTAAGTGAATGCTATGAATGCTGATTGAATCATTCATTCAGGATTGAACTGGTTCTTTCTGGTAATGAGAGATTTGATCGTATGCTGCTCTTCCACCACGTCACTCAGAGTCATTATAAATTAAGAATTAGGGGCACCTTAGTGTAGTCGTAGAATACTGCAGTTAGTAACAGTCAAGTTACATCTTTATCCTTTTTCAGTGTATCTAAAATTGGAGTTATTACGTCTTAGTGAGACTAATAATCTTATATATAAAATTTTCGTTCCCATACTCCTCCGGAACGGCTTGACCGATTCTCATGAAATTTTGTGAGCATATTGAGTAGGTCTGAGAATCGGCGAACATCTATTTTTCATCCCCCTAAATGTTAAAGGTAGTCCACCCCTAAAATTTTATTTTTCGGAGTCCCTTTTTAGTATCGGTGTAGACAAAAAATGTTTAAGTTAAATTAAGAACTTTCAAACCCAAAAGCCAGTAACAAATATAACAACCTTATTCTCGAATGGAATAATTTGTTCCAAATTTAAATTATTATAACATGATTCACACAAAAGAATATGTCAGGAACATTCTCGTAGGAATAGTAACATTTAACGCTGGAGTAGGAACATTCCGGAGTATCGTAGGGTGTTACAAAGTCGGTCGTTGGGCTGATAAGAGTCGTGTTATTCTGTTTTATCCGCTTATCGGCTCGGAGCCCCTTTGTTCGCACGATCACTGCCGACACGTGACCGCCTTTTGTAACCCGCTCAACACGCAATACGCGTACTATGAATACATATATTTGCTTTTATAAGTGACTAGGTTCTGAAATGCGTATTAGTCCGGTCCTGATTAGCTGTCGGCCGAGACTACGTATGCGCAGAATTAAAAACAAATTAATTAGTAGCCTATGTGTTCTTCCAGACTATGTTCTATGCCAAACAGTGAGATCCATGTATCCGTTCTGGAGATAGCTTCTAACAAACATCCATCTAATGTAATAATTTATTCAACTATTAAAACGTAAATAAGATAAGTAGCAAATAATTATTTTCATCGAAATAACAATCTTCCGTAACTTTGCTTTCCTTATTGATTTATTTATAATTAAACCAACAAGTTAGTAAGTACTTTACCAGCTCAGCGACCTCAATAGCGGACCTTCAAAAGCCTAACAATAGCAAAACTAGAGAGGAAGTGTCGTAAGTTTGATCGCCTTGCGTAAGCCATATTGCTACGGCTCTCAAAGGAGCGCCGGGTAAACTAAGAAATAATATAACTAAGATATAATATATAACTAATTCGCCATTAAAACTGCTTTTTGTTCACATCTGTAGAGTGTGTGTCTACTTGAATGTTGTGTGTCGCAATGCACAGAATATCTTAGCATAGAAATACTTTTACAATTCTTTACATCTTCCGTCTCTTTCGTGTAACGTGTCGAATAGTGACGCGACCTTGAAATTTCTCCATTCTTTTATATCATATTGCCTACAAAGTTTTATTACAAAAGGAATCTTATGAAATGTAAAGCAACAGCTTTTGTAAGCTATGATCATAACAAAAGCATCGAATCCCGTCTTTAATCTTAACGTCAAATAATAAAAGGGAATTGAATTATTCAGTTGTTCGTTCATGTCCAAAATGTATCCTTAAATAATTTTATTATTCCTTCTTGCTTCTCTTAGTGCTTTCATTCTGCTTTTGTAGACATTGTAAAAACTATAGGCTATGAAGATTGCTAAAATACTAAGGTCTAGATATTAATAAAAGAAAAATTTGCATCAGGACAAGTGTAAAAGAATCATGCATTCGGGTCAGGAATTTGTGCGGATTTTGAGCCGAAAAACATTTAGGATTTTTGAGGAGTTACGTATCCTTAGATATTATTCTGCAGTCTTTTGATGATGAATAATAAGAATCATAGAGTCATAAAGTTTTGTTTTAATTTCAAATTATATTCTACTTGTGTTTTTGTTAGTTCTATCTAATATTTTCTATCAAAGGGCCCGTTTTGTTAGAATCGTGCATCACCTTGGTGTCATCCGCTCACGTTTGAAACCTCCGGAACCTCTCACTCGATCACAACCTTTAACTTACGCAATACGATTGTCTTCGTCGTAACAACGGCAGATGCCTGACCTGAATGTTTAGTATTGTTTGTGGGGATAATTGTGTTGATTTCTGTAATCTTGTTATTTCCTGTATCGATTTGTGTTGTTAATTGAAGATTTTTTCATGTTTCAACTCACAAAGTAATAAAGCTTTTATTATTCGGTTTTTTTTTAATTTTATTTTATATCATAGATTTAAGAGTTTATGTATTCATAGGAATAACGATGTAAATAAATATATTATTATAGATTCAGAACTAAATAAAGCTTTATGACTGGTGACTTGTCTTTCATGATTATCAGATTTAATTTCACTGCAATACTTTTGCAAGAAAACTTCTACTATTCATAATTCATGAGGTGGTAAACAAGCGAGCGGCCACATTAAATCGTTGAAATAGCGAAGTGACCGTTGCCTATAGACATACGCAATTGCATATGCGTTGCCTACCTTTAATCGACAGAGGAGAGGATGCACAGAAAGAGAATATTTAATACCTACCGTGGTGTGTTTTGAATATAATAAAAATGTATTACATTTTGAGGATTTTAAAACAGAGTGCAGTATATTTTCGGTACCTAAACATTTGAATTTTCTTTTGGGTTGTGCAAAATTATTTTTTACCTTGTTCATTGGCATTACATAACTATATACAGCTCGTGCTAAGAAACACGTGTTAAGAATATTAAAATTGGTATTCATTGATGTCGGAGTGTCAGATGATTTAATTATTTTGTTGTGCAGACAGTCCTTATAAGTCGTGGCGACCGTGGTCATGACTGTGAACTGGGTGATAAGCGGATTAGGAAGTAACACTGTCAGAGTCTTGATTTCAGATATAAATCGAGTCCATCTAGTATACGCTGATAGATTAATCTTGATAAAGTTCTAGTTTCAATTGTAATGTAATCTATAAGTTAGCTACTTTTTTTCACGCAGTATTGATGGTGGTGGTGAGTTTTGCTTTTAAGTAATTTTATGTTGTGTCTTATTAAAATCTGGCTACTGTCTATAAAAGAGTCTAGTTATTTCACTAAAAGGTATTTGAAATGTTAATTTGTTATACAACATAATTTTAAGGTAGATTGTAAATAAAACTTCCTGTTCGAAAAAAAATGTTTTGAGGTAAGACATAGTAATTATTTTTACCGCAGTAGCCTTTTCATAGATGAAGTGAAAGAAATTTAAGAGTTACCCATTGATTCTTGCAAGTGTAAAAAGAAATAAGGAGCCTACACAATATTCGTATGATATTTAAGGGACTGATGACTGATTTTAATTGACATCGATATTTCAAACTTAATTTTATCTTATTCGAAGATGGAAATATCACAAATTGTTTGCCCGAAGTCTATTTTGGCACTATTGCTTTTGTTTCAAAAACTTCGTTCACTTTAAAAATATAAAGTGTTCTAGAATAGTGTTTATGTAAGTGTAAACTTTAATAAACCGTAGTTATTCACCCGAGGGTCGTACGCGCGTGTGAGCTGGTTAAAACCAGTTCATGCGGTCAAAGTTGAAATTTTGCACTCAAACCTTCCAACATGATATACAGCATGCATAATGGATTGTGACGCAGCGACGTAGAACGTTAGGGGACTTAGCGAACGATAAACAAAGAGTTACAAAATGCTGTAAACATAGATTTTACTGTACATATTTCGTCAATAAAATTGTTAAAATAATCTTTGCAATTTTACTGATATTTTAAACGTTGATATCGTGGATTTCATTGATATTTTTTTTTATAACATTAGGTGGTAAACGAGACAGCGGCCTCCTGAAATCGCTGAAATAGCGAAGTGACCGTTGCCCATAGACATACGCAATTGCATATGCGTTGCCTACCTTTAATCGACGGAGGAGAGGATGCACTGGAAGAAAATATTTACCCTTCCCATGCATCCTCTCATCCGGAAAGTCCACTTCCACTTCCACTTCCCATCCTTCCTTTATAAGATAAAGGGTGGGAAGGGAAAGAGGATTAAATTAGGCCTCCGGGACACACACTCATTGGACGAAATGCGGAATGTATTAGGTTATGTTTTTAGAATTTGATGACATTTAACTTTGAGTACATTTATGTTTTCTATTTTAAGTTAATTTTAGAAGACAGTGGTGGATAGTATTTCTAAATTATAGATGTAATTAATAGTTAATTATGATAGTTACCTTTTTATTTTTTTAATTCCGTTTCTGTAAACAAAGGTTCTTTCAGACCTTGGTGCCTGATTAACATCAGTCACCGCGTACTCACTGGCCGTAGACCTCATGAATATTAATTACCTTCTGGGCATTAAAGGGCAGATGAGTTAGGCTGGAATATGTATAGTGTCCTACAAACCTCTAACTTAAGGTATGTTACGATAAGAAAGTATCATGCAATGTATCTTACTATTATAATATTATAAATGCGAATATTTAGATGGATGGTTTGCTTGAAAGTATCTCCAGAACATTTGAACGAAACATAGTCTGGTAGAACACATAGGCTACAAATTATGTTTTTTCTTAATTCTACGTGGGCGGGGGCGACCGCTAGTTCTATAAACCTTTGGAACTTATATCAGCCGTTTTATCTAAATTCTCTGGTTTCTAGGGTTTCTATTTATCACACAATCTATCCATTCTTTTTTCAAGATAGCTTTTGATATGACTATTTATTTAGTTTTCACATTTAAGGGGATATCTTTAATATTTACCTAATTAAATATAAAATGATGTTGCTTTGTAATATTCCGTTCTAAATTAAAATTGGATAAACCCATAACGATTATTCACACGCTGTATACAATGTTTGTTCAGCTGATTGAAAATACAGTTGTTGTATCTTTTCCTTATGTTACATATAAATATATGACTTAATTGAATTATATATATATATATATATAATATATATACTAGCGGACCTGACAGACGTTGTCTGACAATTTGGCACTGCTATGGTAGCTGTCGGATCCAATGTAAAACATTCCAAAATCAACAACTACTAATAAATTAAAAATTAATTAAAAAAACATTGTCCAGCGGACATAATTGTGAATCTAAACCATTCACAGATCCCCTTGAACACACACAAAAAATTTCATCAAATTCGGTCCAGTCGTTTGAGAGAAGTTCAGTGACATACACACTGACAGAAGAATTATATATATAAAGATGTATATATAATCTCTAGGCAAACTAAACACGAGTCGTGTACTTTGTCTTGATGTTTCAAGAGTTTCGACTGTTGGCTTATTTTTACATGAATTTGAAAGAGATGGCTATATTTATGTATACGCGTTTATCAATTTAAATCCGTGGTTAGTAAGTTTCTCAACGTATGTTATTGTAAGTATTCCAACTTTCGTGAGACATTACACTAAACTGATATATAAACAAGGCTAAACACTCAAGTATATTCGTTCGGTGGCGGCACCGACTACTCGTAGTTTCGAGCCCATCGGGGGCCCTTCAACAGGATGAGTGGTACTGGTATTATTTCGCGGACGCGGCCCTCAGCTTACTGTGAGCTAAAATACATCATTGATTAATTCTGATCCAGATTATCATTAAACTTATTTTATTTTTAATCACCTTTTTGTAACAGGCAATAAAATTATTTATAAATTGTTACGTATTAAGTATCAGACGTAAACATTTGACGTGTTCCGTTCGACCTTGCTTCACTTGGGGAAATACAATTCAGTATCCATTTACACGATACATCGGGGAATAAATGTTTTATAGCACAAAAAGTATTATATGTTAGAATATTACATTGCTAAATTATTATACTAGTCAACTAGCTGTCGCCCGCGACTCCTTGCGGGATTATATAATAAATTAGTAGCCTATATGATCTAGAGCGTCGTTGATCAGGGGTTATACTTTATCCCGAACCTGCATTGCATGGTGTCGTCTCTGAGGAGCGCCTACGGGTGCAGCGCCCCATTGGGGCCGCATTGAGGAGTCCTATTCTCGGACTGGTCAGTGGGTCGTCGCGGTGATAAGTAAACACGATCCCATGGCATCCCACATTATGGCTATGAGGGAACAGAGAGGCTTAGTGGGTATGCTCCCATTCGGGGAGAGAATCCCACATAACTACCGTGCCTTCCCCGAGGCACGGATTATGCCTAAAGCATTCCCTTCTGAAACAAAAAAAAATCTGCAGGTCCTGGGTCCGAATCCCGCCATGTACCAATGTGTTTTTCGATTTCCGATTTACATATGTACATTTATTCGACTTTCTTACGGCGAAGGAAAACATCGTGATGCAACCTGCATATATCTGAGAATAAATTTAAAGATATTTGTGAAGTCAACCAACCCGCACTGAGCCAGCATGGTTGACTATGGCCTACTCAACCCTGAATTACGGTAGGCTCCGAGCCCCTCAGTGGGGGGTTCTTCTATTCAGTGTTCTACATCTATGCCAAATTTCATCCTGTTTCATTGAGCTGTTTTGGAGGTATCGTCTAACAAACGACCATTCATCAAAACTTTCGCATTTGTAATATTAGTAAGATAAAAGTCAAAGTTTGCAAGTTTGTCAACCATGAGTCACGTTCACTAGACCGATTGTGATCAAACTTTGTAATATAAGCGTGATTCAGTTCTGAAGGCCTAATTTTAGTGGTTATGCCTATCCCGCTCATATTGTACATGGAAAGGAAGCGAAGTAGATTCAAAAGAGAGGACATATGTAGGTACGGAATATATTGATTAAATGTAGGCAATATATCTTTAAATGCGTATGTCTATGGACAGCGGTCGCTTTTCTATTTTGGCAAATTCCAGTGGCCGCTTTTCACAGCTATATAACTACACTTTCTATTTACTATTTATATATACAAGTACATAATCGTGTTTAAAAATTTAAACATAATGTTCGTTTACATGTGAATATGTAGTTATGAAACTAACACAATTACTAACTAACGCGGCGGAGGCTTTAAAAGCGTCGGAAACACAAACTTAAGTTACTGTGGAGCTTAAAGCTCTCAAATTAAATTATTCAAATCAACGCTCCACTTTGGCGACGTGACTCCCCGGCGATTTGATGAAAGCAAATCTGCGTCAATCAGTTTCTGTACCAATTATTGTTATGAGCAATATTATTTTTTAGTTAACCAAAGATGTATTAAGAATTTTACTAGATGTGGTACCGGCCTATGAAAAAAAGTTTCTACAGTCGGTGTCCCCATCGCCTCCTTCTCGTATAATTTTTTTTTTATCTGCGATATGGTATAATAATATACAGCATGTCCTAAAATTTAACGTTACCCTAGTATCGGCTTATTGTTGAATTTTGGGACACGCTGTATATGATATTTTTGCACACAATTGTACAATTTGGGTTAAAATCCAAGTGCAGAAAAGCTCAGTAAATTATTTATGTATTAATATTTCGATTTTTTTCATCCACATAATTAGCTGATAATCAAAAGTAAATAGCGCGTGTTAAAACGTGTTTATTTAGCGGTACATCAAAGAGCTTTTTCATGCAGCTTGTTTTAAAAACTAAAGTGTATTTGTATTACAGCCATCCTCGTTTTATTACAGCTGTGTCAATATCCATTTCCCCTCACAACGCGACTGATGTTGGCAATTGAAAACGTTTGTGTATTTTTCATCGCGCGGTTGCATTGTTTGGTCGCGAACGTAACTGGTACTTAATGAGCAATGAATAACATACTTTTAATTCAGTTTATACGACGCGAAATTGTTGCTGTATTTTTTAGTAGATTAACAATGAGTTTAAATTTTTTAATGTCTTTATATTTGATATGTTTCTATTGTTAGTTTCCAACAAAACGACAACGTTTTTCGAGGCTACATAATGTTTCTGAGTTAGGTACTTACTGTTCCCTAAACACAATTGTTTTTCAGTTAATATCTAGTTATAATTTAGCGTTTCTTTTGAAGAATTCTTAGACCTATTTTGGTTTTCTCGTCTATTTATATGATCAAAATTTATACCATAAAAAGTCGTCAAAAGTTTAAAACCACCAAGTACAACCCAACCCTTTCACCCTAACACGAAATACATTTTTAATCTGTACCAACTTCAAAAGTCAACCCGCAGTAGAATATTTAAAACAAGAGAATCGAGATAAAATCCCGGCTTTAACCTTTGAAAAGTTAACAGTCGAAAAGTTATGTTCCGCCAACTCCAGATGCGAAGTTTTGGTAAGTAAATAAATATATGTAAATGTGGTAGGGTCATGTAGTTACTCGTAATCTCGAGGTACAGAAGATGTGTACATCGACTTTGTATTAAAATGTTAATAATGAATTTAATTAAGGCAGTTATCCTAGAAACCGCACGCATTGTGAGAAGGTTCCTGTCTCCCAACTGCAACCCTGACCACTGGCTGGTTGGAGTCATGGAACTCCGCAGCCAGTGGTGCTCTATTTTTAATATAATATATTTTGTATATTTTTTATTTTATGTTAAATGTAATATATTAAGAAAACGATAAATAAATGGATAAAGTATAATTTAATTAAAAATATGTACTATAAAGGGAGCGTCGGTGGCTCAGGGATCAAGCACTTAACTTGCAATCTGCAGGTCCTGGGTTCGAATCCTGCCATATACCAATGTGTTTTTTCGATTTCCGATTTACATATGTACATTTATCCGACGTTCTTACGATGAAGAAAAACATCGTGATGCAACCTGCACATATCTGAGAAGAAATTCAAAGATATGTGTGAAGTCAACCCGCACTTGGCCAGCGTGATTGACTATGACCTAACTTAGGGTAGGCTCCGAGCTCCTCGGTGGGGACGTATAGTGAGCTGATGATGATGATGAATATAAAGTTAATAAACATGATATTAGAATTCATCAACTTACACATGTCCCCGAGATGATCTGAACCTAAAGTAAGTTAAAAATGCCTAGGTTATAGTCGACCATGCTAGCGTAGTGCGCGTGGACTTCACATATATCTTTGAATTTCTTCGCAGATATGTGAAGGTCGCATCACGAAGTTTTCCTTCACTGTAATAACGAAGGAGAAATCGAAAAATATTTTTTGTTAAGTTGCTAAACTTCAGCCACTTTTATATGAAGATATCCGAAAGATGATAAACTGTGCCTCATCTAAAACCAAATAGAAATTAATTTCGATTATTCAATATATTTTTTGCTCATCGAGAATTCTCAATACAACGTTCTTTTTCATGAAAAGACATTGCGTTTTTTTATATTATTTCCGCAATTAGAATTCTTTGAATACAAAAAATATAATTAATTCTATCATTGATGATATCTGAAGGTCATATAATTACGAAGACATATTTGGTAGACTGTTTTAATAATTATATTTTTATTTATTTGCAAAAAACCGTAGAATTATGTGCAAATTCAATTAAGGGTATTAATGAGGGTCGGACATTTATAAAGGAAATAATAAACTACTTTCTTTTGGTGCCATTATCCTTAATTCGAAGGATCTTGGTCGTTGAATACTGGCTTATCTATAGTATCACAGTAATTGTTTCTACTTAATTTATATGAACAAATACGTTTTTGTTACATTAACGTAACAAAATGGACGGATGTCTTGATTATAATAAGCGTTTTGCTCACTAATTCCCCTAGTACAAGGTTTTAAGCTAAAGAAAATTGATTATACTTTAGTATGTTAAGTATCGTACTCATGTTCATTTAATTGTTACTAAGGGAGGCTCTTAAGTCTAGATTTAGGACGAAAAATCATAGTGAATGTTGACTAAAGTTTTAGTTAGGTAAGTTTTTGTAACGTATTTACACATTTCTAATTATAAAACTCCATCTTACTTCTTACTAATATTATAAATGTGAATGTTTAGATGGATGGACGTTTGTAGATATCTCTAAAACGGCTTGATGGATCTCTCTGAAATTTGGCATAGAAGTAGAATATAGTGTAAAGAACACATAGGCTACTTAATAAAGTTTTTTCTTAACTCCGCGCGGACGGAGTCGCGGGCTAAAGCTAGTAAGACCTTAAGTTTCTCTTCCTAATGGAATTGTTAATTGAAATTAGAGTTGAATTAATATAGTCTTCGAATTCAGATCTGTAGGCGTTCAGCAACGAATGAACGGAATGAGAGCGAATGAATGAATGAATTAAGGGTGTTAAGAATGTTATTTGACGCGGCCTCGTTATGGCAATCTCAATTGGCGGGTTGCATTCACTGAATTTGTCATGTTTCCTGTTTTTTTTCACAAGATAATCAGCAAACTTCTTTGAATTTTTTTTTATAGGAGAAGGGGGCAAACGAGCAACGAAGCGCCCAATATTATTTGATGCGCCGCCCATGGACATCCGCAACGCCTGAGGAACTGCAGATGCGTTGCCGGCCTTTAAGGAAGGTGTATGCTCTTTTCTTGAAGGCTACTAAGTCGTAAATGTTTGGAAAGAATTTTACAATTTAAGGCTATCTAAAAACACTGGTGTTTTCAATTTTTCTGAGCTAAGTAACGAAATGGTAAAGGTGGGCAACGCATCTGCAATTGCGAATGTCTATGGGCGCTTGCTTCGCTATTTCGGAGAATCTTATTGGCCGCTTGCTTGTTTACAACCTTAAAAAAAACTGTTGTAAAATATAAGTCTCATGATTGATATTAAAAAAATAGTAACTCAATGATATTTTTTTTTAATTAAGAAAATAATTAATGACAAGATCGATTTAATAATTCCAAACTTACGTACTAATTTCACAAAAGTATCCTGGAGTGAAACCAGGAACGCTGTAATTAAGGGTGTGTCCACACTGGACAGTTTAGCGGGATTCCGACGCGCTCGTTCGGATTAGTACTGTGTAATTCGATTACAAGACGGACATTTCGCACTCTTTTCCCCAGATTGCGACACGCCCTGTAATAAATAAAACACGACTTTATTGCTCGTAAATAGATACGACATTAAATTGAATTATACACAAGTTTCTATCTGTGACTGTGAAACATGAAACACAAATTCAAACATATTGTTCTTTGTTTTTTTAAATAGAAAGAGAGATAACAATAAGTATAAATAAATGGAAGCTTAGTATTTTAAATGTAAAATAAATACCATACGTTAGTCTTGGATTCGAAAATGACAAATGAAAAATAGGAAATGTGCCTACGTTTATGATTTCTCTAAATTTGTTTAACCTTGGATTTCTTCCAAATATAGGTTTGATCAAAATTGATGTTTTGATTCTTGATTAACATTTAAAAGACATTGAATTACCTAAATCACTTAAACATCTCTTGACTTGAGTCTGAAAGTTCTTTAAAGTTTTTTCTCCAATTGACGAGGGCTTTATCTTAAGAACGGTCCTGCAGAATACATTCTGACGAAGTACACTTCGTCGTTCAAAACGAGCGCGAGGACTGACATTAGAGAGAAAAATAAATTACTTTTCATTAAGAACTGTCCAAAGTGAACGAGGAGTGATGAATTAAGTCAGAGATGAAATTATCTACACTTACTTTCTGTTATCCTGGTACTTGAAAAGAGAAACAAATATGCATCTTATATTAAAACTACCGATCGTCCGCGACTCCGTCCGCGCGCAATAAAAAAAATCTATAATTTAACTTATATGTTCTTCCAGACTATGTTCTATATGTATGCCAAATTTCATCAAGATCCTTCAAACAAACATCCGAAAATCTGGTGCCTTCCTAAATAAAATGGGATATGGACAGAAAGATGATTCGCGTAAATTTGTTTAATGAAACATCTCTCCACTTCATATCAGATGCAAGTATATTAAATTTTCCCCATTAATTCATGGCGTCCGCTTTTTGACGCTCGTGAGATAAACGAATTATAAATGGGACGCGCACTCAGATCCAATGGGCCTTGATTCTATTATGGACAGTAAATTGCCACGATACCGTCCATTAAATTCCGTTTGACATGGATGTTTTCTATTTAGTCAGTTATGCAGGCCGCTACAGTAAAATTATTGAAGAATCCAGTAAAGTTAGGTGAAATAAGAGAAAACCTTTAAGGTATATAAGGTTTTAATAAGCTAAAATTAACAGTAGAATTCATTTTAGTAGCATTAGATACATTGAAAAGACACTAACAGATTGACAATGACATTAGCTTATGGCTGTTAGGTACAAGTAAGAAGTTTACATCATTAGGTATATCAGGATTTCTATAAAATTAAATATTGACAAAACTAGTAACAACATCGTTTGGGTGAAGATTATATTGCTGTACTTATCCTACTAATCGTATTAATATTATAAATGCTAAATTTTAGATGGATGGATGTTTGAAGGTATCTTGAAATTTGGCAAAGATGTAGAACTGAGTCTGGAAGAACACATAGGCTATTTTTTAACTCCGCTTGGACTGAGTCGGCTAGTCTAGTCGTCGTCTAGTAGTCCAATCGGCTAGTCTTTATATATATAATTCTTCTATGAGTGTGTATGTCACTGAACTTCTCTCAAACGACCGATTCTGATGAAATTTTTTGTGTGTGTTCAAGGGGATCTGGGAATGGTTTAGATTCACAATTTGCACCAAATATTAACTTCATATTAATTTATTCAAATTAAAGAGGTGTAGACAGGACAACGTCTGTCGGGTCCGCTAGTTTTATTCATAATTGACTAGAACAAATAGAAAATTGTCAAGGCTTCTTTAAATTGTTTTCTTTTGCTAATAAGTTCGATAAATTTAATAAGTAATAGTGTAGAGGTATGTAGCGAAGTGCGAGAGTAGTCAGGTAATTGTGTTACGTACGCAGCTGTCGTCGGCTAGCTTGCAAGTCGCTCCGGCTTTATCACATTAGCTCGCAGCGTGCGGTCTAATGCTATCAGTGTGAAGCAGCATTTAAACTTGTGCGAAGCACTTACAAGCGTAGTAAGTTTACAGTCGAGGACATTTATTTCCTACCCACTTAGAATCAACGACGAAAAAAGTGTCAATGTTTCGTACGTTTTTTTTTTCGTTTACCTTATTGTCTATGCCCATGAAGGTTTTATATTTTGTGACAGAAGTAATTGGCAACAATTAAAGATGTCTAAGCCTGTCTCATCCAGGCAGGTATCCTTATTTGACTATATGTAAGTTGTTATTACAAATATTTGACGTAATGCCAGCGTTAGCGGTACACTAAGCGATTCATTTAATGTCCATTTAACGACTCTATAAGTAGATATAGTTTTGTTGCTAGATAAATGGCTTGAACAATAAGATCTATGGAGGCATATTAGACGCAAATATCATGTTATTGTGAATGCGTTGCCGACGCAGACTAATTTGCCGTTATATTGTTGTGAGTTGGTTGAAAATATTTGATGTTTGCTTCCAATATACAAATCTTTACGTCCAAGGTTCACGTTCGCGAAAATAAGACTGCATTTTGTACGGTTGCATTTTTAATCTCAACGGTTTTCTTGTGGTTCGTTACTAAAAATAAATTGTATATTACTATATTAGTGGAAGTAACAGACTTTATAACATTAGTTCGCCTCAGTACCGCGCAATGCGGTCTAATTCCATTAGTGTGACGCGCCATTTAAAGTTTTGGTATATAACTGGTAAATAAGACGTAGAGAAATACAGACTTAATATGTAAATAAAGACTCCAATTTTCTTTGCAGTATTTTATTGTGCTTTATTTTATCATAGGGACTGGGTATAGCGGTTCGGATCTACCGTTTTGTTGAACACAAACATACAGACGAATTGAGAACATCCTCCTTTTGAAATCCGTTAAAAATTATCAAGATAATTGTTTAATTGTTTAAGTTTATTATTCAATTAGCTGGCATCTTCGACTCTGTTCGCGCGGAATTAAAAATATGAATAAGTAGCGTATGTGTTCTTCCAGACTATGTTCTACATCTATGCCAAATTTCATCAAGATCCATTGATGCGTTCTGGAGATACCTTCTAACGAACATCCATCCATCTAAACATTCTTATTAGTAAGGTTAATTTGTTTTATTACTTTCAGCTATATTTTTTGAGTGTTTTTACAATTTTTATCTTAATAAAACCTAAAAGAGGTTTTGTAATTCAGAAGGTCATACCTTGATGCCCAAATGAAATTTACCCTTCAAATTACAATTATGAGAAATACCTTTTATATAAACTTATGCAAACTATCAGCTTCATCATCATCAGCTCACTATACGTCCCCACTGAGGGGCTCGGAGCCTACCCTAAGTTACGGGTGACTAGGCCACAGTCAACCACGCTGGCCAAGTGCGGATTGACTTCACACATCTTTGAATTTCTTCTCAGATACGTGCAGCTCTAAGACAGCCAACTCAATAATTAAATTTAACTTATATTTGTTTCTTTGTTACCACTGGATTTGGAATAACAATGGACTACGCTTTCTTGTGTAACAATTCCGAATAAACGTTTGATTAATGTTGTAAACATTAGTAAAATGAATCATTCTATGTTGTGTCGATTTGTGTTCGAATTGTGTTCTTGTATTTACAAATAATAGATGCATGTTTACTTTAGATTTGATACTAGAATTAGTTTTGTACGTATATTATAATGTATCATCATCGTAATGTTTTTACATTCAAGATAGTTTTACTCCGACATTATAAAACCTTTTTAAACGAATTCAAAAAGAAGGCGGTTCTCAATTAGTCTGTTTTTTTTTGTTCGTCAATAACTTCGCCCCTACTAGTCCGATTTTCCTATTTACTTTTTGAATAAAGGATCTTGCGTGTTATTTTCAACATGAATCAGTGCGTTTAGGACGAAAGTTTTGTTTGAACGCAACACAAATTTAATATACGATCTGTGACGTCACTATAGATGTCATGTTTTCGTTCACGAATAATACAATATTGTCGATGTGAACAGATAAATAATTCCTCCTAACACAATAACAAGCAACAACAAACGAGCTAGATTATCGTTAATCTAAGATTGTCCAGACTGGTCATTACGCAACGGTGTAATAGGCGGATGTGTTGCTTGGCTGTCAATCATATTGAAATGCCAATAACCTTTCTACACATCGGTTTGTACTCTATTCATTGTTGCAACATATAGCTTTCGCCCGCGACTCCGTAATGCGGTATTATAAAAAAACTGTATGTTTAAATGTTCTACATTTATGATAAATTTCTTTAAAATACAGCCTTTCTGGAGATATTTTTAAACAAATACCTGTCCATGTAAATATTCGCATTTTTAATATAAGTAAAATCATAATTTTATTTCTTTGAAGATAACCAATCTAGTGTATGAAATAGGAATTATTGCTGACTAATTAGTAGTTTTGTCATCGTCTGTATTTGTTGCTGTCTGTTTTATAAAGAGAAGAAAAAATTGCAATGCTTTTTAGTTTGATTTTGGACGGATGAAAGTTTGTTAGAAAGGATCTCCTGAACGGCTGCATGAAATTCCCCATAGGTGTAGACCATCTGGAAGAACATATGATGAAGGTTTTTTAACGGAGTAGTGGGCGACAGCTAGTTTTACATATCTTGCTAATGTTATAAATGCAAATGTTTGGATGAGTAAATGGATGAAAGTTTGTTAAATATTATCTGCAGAACGACTGAATTAATGTCGCTAAAATTTGGCATCGATGTAATTAATTTTTTTTAGTTATTCGCAGACGGAGTCGCTGTTGACAGCTCGTATAACAATAAACATGGCTAGGAAATTAACGTCCTATGCTGTACACTCTCAACAGATTGAGCATTTTCCTTTTTACCTACTATCTTTTGTTTTAAAATGTGCAAATCTTTAAAACATCCATCGCGACGTACGTATTTGCTGTATTCCGAGTTACAGTTCGGATTTTATTCCCCAACTTGCCAATACGAATGCATTTAAAGTTTAACAATGGTTTTATTTGAACGTTTAATGTTTGGCAGCGCTCGTATATTCCAGATAAGGTCATATACTATAAGCCGTTCGGATTTATTAGATGGCACTTTCTCTGAAACGAAGCAATTCGTTTTTTGTCCTAAACGGTAAGCTCTCATGTTCAAAATTATCTGTCATTTCAAAGAGAAACTAGACATTTAAATCACAATTCTTATGATTAATTTTTTATTATTTTTTTAGACATGTCAAATCTATTAGTTATGTGTCACTATGCCACGGTCGAAAAACATACTCTACTTTAACAGTGGTAGAGCCCGCTTTAACATCTTCGCACGAATTGGCCCGGCTTGCCCGGTGAAATACCACGACCACACAGAAGACAGGCGTGAAGTGGAAGTAAGCAAGGTAGGCAACGCATATGCAATTGCGTATGTCTATGGGCAACGGTCACTTCGCTATTTCAGCGATTTCAGGTGGCCGCTCGCTCGTTTGCCACCTTATAATATATAAAAAAAATACTCGAGTCGCACAGGTTCTCTTAAAATAAAAAAAAAACACAAATAACAACATTTAACAAGTTAGTTAATTTACAATTGTACTTTTTAATTTGTTTTTAAAAATTTACAATATACGTAGACTTCATTTATGTTTTTAAAAAATCTTACTAATATTATAAATGCGAATGTTTGGAAGGATGGATGTTTCTATGAAGGTATCTCGTGAACGGCTGCTTGGATCTCGCTGAAATTTGGTACAAGTAGAACATAGTCTGGAAGAACACATACTCCTAATTAAGTTTTATTTTAATACCGCATGGACGGAGTTAATTTGATAATTAGTGTTAACGTTACAAAGAAAAAGAACTAAAGATTTCATTTGTCTCTGGTAAATTGAATATTTGATGCGTCATAATCACTCATATTTATGTTTAAAGTTATGTTTAGCGTTTCAAACGTATGATGATTTACGTAGCCGCCATCTTGCAATCTCCAAATGTTATGTCGATATCACTTTGAATAGGGTAAGGCATTACACATTTAAAGTGATAGTGTAATATAATTACACATTCCAAATACACGAGTGATATTAATTACACACTCCAGAGAACATTAGAGAATTATAAGGATCAAAGGGTGCTTTTAATGTAATCAATAATTAATAGCTTAATCATATTAAATTATTATTGTCACTTAAAACGTGTATACGGCCGTGGAAAGGACAAGCAAAACATGTTA
Organism: Papilio xuthus; assembly: GCF_000836235.2. Lineage (NCBI taxonomy): Eukaryota > Metazoa > Arthropoda > Insecta > Lepidoptera > Papilionidae > Papilio > Papilio xuthus. The sequence goes on from NW_013531700.1 coordinate 4,607,174, forward strand.
AGATAAAAGTTGTATGTCAACACTTTGTTTACAAAAAAAAAAACATTGATGTTGTGTGTGTAATCTATATTACTAGCTGTCGCCCGCGATTCTGTTTGCGAAGTATTAAAAAAAAATAATTAGTAGCCTATGTGTTCTTCATCTATGCCTTTCAGGGAGATTTATTCAGCCGTTTTGAAGATACCTTCAAACAAACATCCATCCATTTATCTAAACATTCACATTTATAATATTAGTAAGATTTTGTAGAAAGTCTATTTATGCTTAGCTTAGAGTGTTTCTTAACTGTATATTTAAGAACCCCATATAGATATAGTCGCCCATTGGTCGAAATTCAACCATCAACCATAATACGAAATCGTATAATTTTTTTACTGATTTTTTTAAAATTATAACTTGATGTACTTCTCCACATTAGCTGCCTTAAAAAATCGCATAATTTCATTAAAAAGAGGTAGAAAGTTTGTGCTTCATGTAATATAATGATGAACAAGAATACTTAAAACAAAAACAAAACGAGCACACATTGCTAGCACATAATGCATAGAAACGTTCCGACAATACTGTTGTATATGAATGGCAAACAAGACATTCAGAATGATCCCCGCTCTCAGAAAAGTCGACGTAAGTTTTTATGTTACCTGACCGGAAATTCTTTTTGCCCTAAGACGTTTTTAGTTTTGGAAAACCTTGAACTTGTTTATAATCATTATCATCAGCTCACTATAAGTCCCCACTGGAACCGAAAAACACATTAGTACATGGCGGGATTCGAACCCAGGACCTGCAGATTACAAGTCAAGTGTTGAAACCCCTGAGCCACCGACGCTCAACTTGTTTATACAATCTGTTTTTTAGTTATGTTATTCTTATGACGTAGACCAAATATCAAATGCTGAAAATGATTTATTGTAGGTTTCCACTATCCAAAAACCTGTTTTAAAAACTGTTATCATCCCTATCTTTTATTTAAAAGCAATAATTTTTTTTTACAGTGGACTTTCATTGTTTATTTGCCTATATAAACTTCTAATCGAAGATGGTTTACCAATTGACTTATAATGTTGATGCGAAATGGAAGCTGAGATGATTGATGTACTGCACTAACATCAACACGCCTACGGACGTTTAAATGTAACATAAATCCTGTCTAATTTTAGTGATGTGACACTTTATTTGTATATCGAATATCGATAGCAAGTTATCCATAATTAAATTTAAAATTATAAATAACCGTAAATGGGTGCATCCAATCTAGATAAATATCTTCGGATATCCTTAAAATGTAACTATTATTTAAGTTTATAATATTTTGTTTAATTAATTCAGTGATTTTATTCTATGTTTTAAGAGTAAAAACTATATTACCTGCCATTTTTATATATCAAATTGGCAAACGAACGGGCACACCTGAAATCGTCGAAATAGCGAAGCGACCGCTGCCCATGGACATCTGCAATTGCAGATTCCTTGCCTACCTTTAATCAATGCCTATAATCAATTGAAACTGACTCACTAAACAAGTAACAGCAACTTTATAATAGCTTATATTAGTATTCGACCAACACTGCAACACCACACAAGAAAATTTACATTTTAAAAATATACATCGATAAATAAGAAACATCAATATCGCAGCACATCACTATTTAACAAGGTACAATCGAGTCGAGTAAGCTTTAATTTATGTAACACTTTCTTATCTCGGGGTTCACCTTAAGAGCGTCTGCCTTCGTAACTGATGAATACCTGAATTTGCGATATAAATGAGAAAAGCCTTTCGACAAAGGGACTCTATTTGCCATTGACTGCGAACACTTTTGTTTGATTAGGTACGTGACTGTGAACTTGTTTTGATATTCTCTAAGTGAAGGGTTCTTTGGATAAGCCAAAGGTAGAACTATTTGTACGACATTTACCTTAGGAAATCGGAACAAAGTTTACTCTAAGTTTTGTCTTAATCTTGAGATTATTTAGACTCAAGTCTAACTAATCTAGGTAGGTCTGTACGCCTTTTTATGTTAATTATTTTTATAAATCTATATTAAAACTAGCTGTCGCCCGCGACTCCGTCCGCGCGGGATTAAAAGTAGATGTTGGCCGATTCTCAGACCTACTCAATATGTTCACAAAATTTCATGAGAATCAGTCAAGCCGTTTCGGAGGAGTATGGGAACGAAAATTGTGACACGAGAATTTTATATATAAGATGATAACTTACATCTATGATATAGGAAGACAGCACTTACTATCTTTTTGGATTAATCGAAATTTTTTTTAATAATTATTTTGGCTTTATATTTTAAAAATAGAACGTGTTTAGAAATCTCCAAGGAGGTTTTCTATAAGTTCTTAACCTTTTATTTTAATGCAGAACTCTATAATCTGTAACTCCAACTAGGATAAAGTGCTTTTAACTATTAACCATAGTACATGACTTGTCGTAAAAGTTCAATAAAGACTAAATGGTAAATGCTCCCTAGATCTACGAGCACTGCAAATGGTTAATAGGTCAATAAAATTGCGTTATCTTTATATTCATACTGAAGACTAGCACTGAACTAAAGATATATGATACAAGATTTATAATAGACATAGGATTAATACTGAACTGCGATCTGGAAATTGTTATGACTTAAATATCTTTAACACGTTAGCTGCCATGTCGGATTATATGTCCGACAAGCTAATGTTTCAATCAGGCCGTGTGGGACTATGTGTCCGACAAGCCATACTTCCATTCATATGTAAGTAATAAGTATACGAGCAATGTAAATAAGGTATTACTATATTTTTAGTTGTTTTCAAATGGTTTTGGACAAAATTAAAAAAATATATATCGTTTTTCGAAAAGTCACTATGGCAGCTAACGTGTTAAGGTACGCATCCATATGCCCGCGCCGGACGCACGGCACGCGGACTGAAACAGATTTTACATAGCACTGCGTTCATCATTGCTGTCCCCTGCATCGACAGACAAAGCAAATCCGTTTAATCCGTTAGTGCAGTGCGTCCGGTGCGGGCTAATGAACGCGTACCTTTATTGCATATTAACTAAACATGCACACATTTATCAACTATTGGTACTGAAAAGTTACTATAATGTCTAATGAAAGATTAAATATTTAAATAAAACAAACTCCAATTAAATTCAAAATTCATCCTAACATAGTGACTAGCGAAGCAGTTAAATATGTACTTAACTAAGTAGAATCTTGTTATGTATTACATATACGTTGGCTAAATTACTTAGCGCTTCAGACATTTTCGGAATACACCACTCTGAATGTCTCTGTGTATACATTACGCTAATTCAGTAAATGGCTTCCATTCTGATGAACATAAATTCAAATTAATTCTATCCCATGTCTGGCGTATTTGTTTAATGTTTTAATTACTAATACATAGAGTGCCATGAATATTGTTGTCGATGGATTTATAAATTATTTTTATTTATTTACTTACTATTATCCACGACTGAGACTACAAAAAAAAACTAAATTGGTAGCCTAAGTGATCCTGAGGAATATGCTCTACATCTATGCCAATTTCATCGATATCCGTTAAGTTGTTCCATTACATCTTTATTTGAAAATTCATCCATCCATCCATCTAATCGTATTTATAATCATCATCATCAGCTCACTATACGTCCCCACCGAGGGGCTCGGAGCCTACCCTAAGTTAAGGGTGATTAGGCCATAGTCAACCACGCTGGCCGAGTGCGGGTTGGTTGACTTCACACATATCTTTGAATTTCTTCTCAGATATGTGCAGGTTGCATCACGATGTTTTCCTTCACCGTAAGAACGTCGGATAAATGTACATATGTAAATCGGAAATCGAAAAATACATTGGTACATGGCGGGATTCGAACCCAGGACCTGCAGATTGCAAGTCAAGTGCTTGACCACTGAGCCACCGACGCTCTGTATTTATAATATCGCATTATAATATTAGTAAGATTAGTAAGAAGTAATGGTAATATTAATACAATTGAGACTTGGATTCTAATTCAAAAATCATCTTATTGCTATTTCAAGAGAAAATTCACCATAATTATAAATTTAATTTATTTCAATTTGTTCGTACACCGTGCAACACGGGTAAAGTAATCAAGCGTTAAATCCCAGTTCAATCAGGCGTGACTTGAGTCGCTCAGTGTACTGCTAATCTACGCGTATCCTTTAAGATGAGTACACGATCTTAATTGCACACTCAATCTGAGCGATGCTCATTTACTTTGATCAAAGTGTTTAAGCAATCACATACGTTTTCAATCATGAATTGAAAGGGACCAAGCTATTTTGGATATGTCAAACTGACATATGTCAACTGGTAAATTTTCCGTGTGTGATATTGAGGAATTAAACGGTATGCTAGTTTGATATGTTAAGGGTTATACAATGCTATTGCCCGCGACTTCGTCGGCGTGGAATAAATAAAGAACTTATTACCCTGTGAGTTCTTCCAGACTATATTCTACACCTCTGTCAAGTTTCATCAAGTTCCGTTGAGCTATTCTGGAGATACCTTCTAACAAACATCTATCTAGACATTCGCATTTATAATATTAGTAAAATATCATTTACAATCATTTTATATCCTTATTTTTGTTTGTTGCTTTTGGTTGCCTGTAAAAATCTTACTAATATTATAAATGCGAATGTTTTGATGGATGAAATGATGATCCAGAATGGCATGGATCATGCTAAAGTTTGTTATACTTGTAGAACATAGTCTAGAAGAACACATAAGCTACTTAAGTTTATTTAATTCCGCGTGGACGTAGTCACGGGTGAGGTAGCTAGTATGAAATATATGTATACTTTTTCTAGAAACCATTGTTATGAAAAGAAACCGTGGTACTCAGATTCATTAAATCATCATCGTCAGCTCAATATACGTCCCCACCTAGGCTCGGAACCTACCCTAAATCAAGGTTGACAAGGCCATAGTCAACCACGCTGGCCAAGTGCGGGTTGGTTGACTTCACACATATCTTTGAATTACTTCTCAGATATGTGCATCACGGTGTTTTCCTTCACCGTAAGAATAGATAAATGTACATATGTAAATCAGAAATCGAAAAACACATTGATACAATGCGGGATTTGAACCTAGGACCTGCAGATTGCAAGTCAAGCGCTTGACCCCTGAGCTACCGACGCTTCTTATTCATTAAAAGGTTGGCGGTAATTAATTATGACAGATATTATTATCGAGATAAAAATATTTTCAGATTGCACAATATGTTCAAGCAAATAATAGTTTGGTAAAAATGTCGAAGGAAGGAAAATCCCGGAATTACATTCGCGGGTCGACAATTGGCTTATGTAATGTGAAAGATAAACAGCCGCGCCCATTCGGAAGGTTTTCTTTTTTACGCTGACATCGATGGAAAATATTTTTTTTTATCCCTCGACCGGAAATTCTATTTTCCTTAACACGTCCCACACAGACATTGACTTTTCGGATTACGTATAAGCTTTATAAATAGAGTAACATATTGTATTTTATCTTAAAAATATTACTAATTTTATAAATGCGAATTTTTAGATGGATGAATGGATGTATGTTTGAAGATATCTCAAAAACAGCTGAACGGATTTTAATGAAATTTGGCATACATATAGAACATAGTCTGGAAGAACACATAGGTTATAATTTTGTTTATTTTTTACCGCGCGAACGGAGTCGCGGGTTTCTGCTAGTCATATATGTACTCGTATATAAGATTCTCATGTCACAATGTTAGTCAAAAGGCTTGACCGATTTTTATGAAATTTTATAAGCATGATAGGTCTGAAAATCGACTCCTATTTATTTTTAAATCGTGCGGACGGAGTCGCGGTCATAAGCTTGTGATAAAAAAAACTTAAAGCACTTGGAATATATGCAATTTTTTATCATGAGCATTTTTATATAAATTGCTTGAATAACCAGATAAGTATCATTTCGAGGCAGGTTGCCAAAAATACGTTGCATTTTGAACGCTTTCGACTGAATAGGCTTGTATGGTTGACACAGATAAGAAAATAATTATCTACCATAATATTTAAAGAATAGCAGACTATGTATTCTTCTAGAGTATATTCTACATCCATGCCGAATTTCATCGAGAACCATGAAGCCGTTTTGTAGATTCTAAACATTCACATTTATAATATTAGTTAGAAGTAAGATATAACTTGTGTAAAAACAAAACAATCATAACTATATATATATTATAATAATATATCAATTTTTGTGATTATTAAATCTTTGTAAAATACCATTTGAGTATCCGACTTGCCGCCTGTACAGTATCAGAGATGTGCACAACTTAACATCGTTAGCCGCGGCGCGTTATCACCGGGACAGTTCCGGGAATTGCTTATTACGCGCCCGCCATGATGGGGACGTGTGTGGTACAAGTTATAAGGTGTAGCGGCTGAATATATTAGGAAACTAGCTGTCGAACGCGATTCCATCACCGCGGAATTAAAAAAAAACTTGATAAATGTGTTGTTCCACACTATGTTCTGCATCTCTGGCAAATTTCATAAAGATACGTTGAGCCGTTCCGTTACCTGCATACAAATACAATTCATCCATCCATTCATCCATTTAAACTTTCGCATTTATTATATTAGTCTTCTCTGTCAGTAGGCAACGCATCGCATATTTTTTTTTTACTTATTTATTAAAACATTATTGTCTTTATGACAAATAAAATCAAAGGAAATGTATACCGACCTTCCCTTTTAAAAATGTACGCATAAGTTGACAGTAAAATTATTCAAGGATCATTTTATAAAATTTTTAATATTTATAGAAAAATGCTGGCCGCTTATAACTTATACTATAAGTTAGACTGTCAGTTGTATTCTTATCGCTACCGTACTTAGGATGTACTCATTTGGTCGCGTTTGCGGCCCAGTAGGAGCACATTATTTAACCACTCCTCCCGAATTTTCTAAGACATCCTATAAGCATTTAGTACCGTGATTTAGATAGGTGATGTAATCGCGTCTCGGTCCTTCGGGTACGGAGCTTTGGTAAATAGTGTAATATCGTTTCTTAAAAATTGTACGCACTAACTTAAGGAATATTCTTTTTTTGTATCATTCATTAATGTCACAAAATAACTGTACAGTCAGCTGCATTATTTTTTCTACTTTTACAAAGCTTCAAAAACTTGTATACGTTTTGACAAATATGTATGCACGGATGCGTACCTATACTTTCAACTATGAATACATGGCGAAGACGTGCTTACGTATTTTTGAAACCGAAGGCATATAGAAGGTTCTGAAGTTTTGTAAACGTTTTCATTTTTATGAAGATGATTGTACTCCAAAAATGATATTTTTAAGTAATATTTTGTGGTTCGACGTGTGTTTCCTTAAAATCAAATAACAACAAATCTAAACGATATTCCGGAGGCATAAACATAGTAAATTAACAGACGTGTATACAAAGTTTTCTCTGTAGACGTGTACAACAGAGCCCTGTCTAACAGCACGGTCGGACGCCGGGGGTCTTTGTTCCGGGATTAAAACTAAATTCACTACGGGTACACGACGCTTTCTCGCTGCGCAAGTTTTGATGGAACACTTTTGTACATCGCTCTAATTAAAAACTTCACCTTTGTATTGTAAGTAAAACTTCATCGGGTAATATATGTGAATTATTTAAATTTAACAAAAAATTTATAGCTTTACAAAACTCGACGTAGTTACACATTTATGGAGACAACATTTCCCCATTAATATTACATTATTCTTTATTAGCTGTCGCACGCGACTCTGTCCGCGCGGGATTTAAAAAAAGACTTAATAAGTAGCCTACGTGTTCTTCCAGACTATTGATGGTGATATAAGCACAAAATAATGTAGAGTAGATTGAATGTGGATGGCTACAAAGGTAGAGGAAGACCAAAAAAAGTATAGAATGACTGTGTGAAAGAGGATATGCGTAGGAAGGGGGTAGACTCGGATATGACGGCAGATAGAGATGTATAGAGGAGTAGTATAGTATATATGCCGACCCGCGATAGGGATAAGGGCAGGTTGATGATGATGTATTCCTCCAGACTATGTTCTACATCTATGCAAAATTTCAATAAGATCCGTTGAGGAGTTCCGGAGATATCTTCCAATAAACATCCATAAATCTAAACTTACACATTTATAACATTAGTAAGATAATTTGGCTCTATCTTCAAAAATTTAAAAATATTGATAAAACATTTCCTACTTTACTTCATTAGTTAAAATTACAACTATTTAATTTCGTTCAGCATTCCAAATATACCCATATTAAGGCTAAATAAACCTTGAACATTTGACAAAACATGGAGCTAAGTTTTGTTTGTCAATCGTATCTTTATTGGCAATGTTTTAGGCTAGACATTCTATAAATACTGCAAGAACACAGACCAGCATTGTAACAATACGAAGCCTTATTACAATTTACTTAAGTTACAATGGAAACAATATTTCCTCATAACTATTTTGTAAGCCGGACTTTAAACTTGGCGAACTACCAAATGTCATTTATCAGGAAAATTTAAAGCTCCAAGTGATAACATACTGATGGCTAATGGCTACAATGTTTTTAGATTTTATTTTAGCTCTTTCTATGGTTATATTTTGGTGCGACATTTCCATTTTTTTATCTTTCTTATTGTTTAACGTTACGGCAAAATTTATTGCAGTTTTTTTTATTAATATATTTTGTGTCTATTCTAAGCAGCATGTGCATGTAGCGTCTTGCAAAACTATTTTTTTATATCATAAGGTGGCAAACGAGCGAGCGGCCACCTGGAATCGCTGATATACTGAAGTGCCCGTTGCCCATAGACATACGCAATTGCATATGAGTTGCCTACCTTTAATCGACGGAGGAGAGGATGCACAGAAAGAATATATTTTCCCTTTCCATGCATCCTCTCATCCGGAAAGTCCACTTCCACTTCCCATCCTTTCCTTATAAGAAAAAGAGTGGGAAGGGAAAGAGGAATAAATTAGGCCTCCGGGACGCACACTTATCAGACGAAACGCGGAATTGCTTCCACTTCTCGCCTGTTTTCTTTGTAGTCGTGGTATTTCGCCGGGCGAGCCGGGGCAATTCATGCGAAGATGTTAAAGCGGGCTCTACCACTGTTACTAGCTTATATAGAGTTTTTTTGGAGACATCCGCTAAATAATTTTTTACCCTGGGATATTATTGAGATTCACGGTGACTCGATAAATCAGGCACCAACTCTTCCCTATTGGATCTCCCTTGAACATTAATATTATCAAAAACATTGTGACAATTGAAATAAGTACTTATGACAGGATAAATGGTTGTTACTCGAGACTCCTTAACTCCGCAAATGGCCTCGACAAAGAACGCCGGATCCCCTCAATAAATCTTCACAATCACTCAGTGACCGTCCTCAGAGCCCTTTTTATTTTTCTTACAATTTTTTTCTTTGATTCGTCTTAACTCTGCGATGTAAAAAGTTAGTCATTTTTCTTTACGCGTAATTACTTCTAATCCCAAGTCATTCTTTAGTTGGATTAGGGAATCTTGTAAAGCATCCCTGATATAGAACCATTAGCCAGGAAAAGTTTTATTCCTTTGAAAATTGAAAAGAATCTTACTAATATTATAAATGCGAATGTTTGGATAGATAAATGTTTATTAGAAGGTTGCATGTATCTCGCTGAAATTTGGCATAGTTGTAGAGCATAGTCTGGAAGAAAACATAGGCTACTTGTTAGTTTTTTTTTAATTTTGCAAAAGAAATTTTCATCTAATAATGAATAGTTTTTTTAAAGTGTATTTGGGCCTTAGATAGTAAGCCTCTACGATAGAACAGAGTTGATGATAACAATTTTATTATATAATATATTTAGCTTAGGATTTCAAAAAGTTACAAAGCGTCAAATTGCAATAAAACAGTGTAGTTTTTAATAAAATAAATTAACAAGTATCCTTTATCATAAGTGATATTCTAAGCGCCAAGAGTTCTCTGCAAATTGAATGTTTAACATTCCGTATTGCGGAGTATTGTTACAATTCAATGCTAAAAGACATAAATCTCGTGATTCACAGACACTGTAAGTATTATCTGGCAAATTGAAAGTCTGTACCGTGTGATTTATAAGGTGAACCCTGAAGACGTAATAAATTTAAGAAAGGAGACTGCTACATGAAGATTACGTTTTCGAATTTTAAACTCAAGTAGTACTATTATCTTGTTTAGACCGTTTTAACAAGAAGCGAACGTTCATTAAAGTCAATGCAAAAGAATCTGCAAATTACTAAGATAAATTCTTTGAAGTAAACTTGTATTAAAAACTATTACGTACCCGCAACTTCGTCTTATTCTTTGAGGAATTAGAAAAAACCTAATATTACCGTTTGCATCACCTACCTTCCCATCAAGGTCGCGGAATAAACGCGGTCTTAAGATCACACGAACAGACAAAATATTAGAAATGGGTTTTACAAATTATTTGCATGAACAGTTTAAACAGTGGTAGAGCCCGCTTTAACATCTTCGCACGAATTGGCCCGGCTCGCGCGGCGAAATACCACGACTACGCAGAAGACAGGCGTGAAGTGGAAGCCATTCCGCGTTTCGTCTGATGAGTGTGCGTCCCGGAGGCCTAATTTAGTCCATATTTTCTTTCTGTGCATCCTCTCCTCCGTCGATTAAAGGTAGGCAACGCATATGCAATTGCGTATGTCTATGGACAACGGTCACTTCGCTATTTCAGCGATTTCAGGTGGCCGCTCGCTCGTTTGCCACCTTATGATATAAAAAAAATGAAATATGATTTTTTTGTTGATATTACATATTGACACTCCGATTTTATTAGTACGTACGTAATTTAAAGGGATTTTTGGTGACCAAGAACACCTATAAAATACAAGATGGTATCGATATTTAGCCATATTATAAAAGTCTTTTCTTTATATCATACAAAGAAAACAATCTTCTTAAAAAACACAACACTTTATATAATTTATTATACGAGTATCAATAACAAGTTCTCTAATTTGTTTGCAAACTCTTTTTTACTGTATTGTCTACTATTTTTACTGTAGAATGTGGGTTTCCTAACCCTTGAATCAATTATAAAATTCAATTTGTTGAATGGTATACGTAAAACTTTTAATTTTACGAGTCGAAGCTTTGGTGCATTCAGAAAAACTAGGTTTTACATTTCAAAGAGCATCCACGAATTGTAAAGGAATGAAACGAAGTCAATTGGATATGAATGCAACTCATGTTAACTAGGATTAATTAAATAAAAATCGAGCATTGGTGGCTCAGGGGTCAAGCACTTGACTTGTAATCCGTAGGTCCTGGGTTTGACTCCCGCCATGTACCAATGTATTTTTCGATTTCTGATTTACAGATTTACATTTATCCGACGTTCTTACGGTGAATGAAAACATCGTGATGCAACCTGCACATATCTGAGAAGAAATTTAAAGATATGTGTGAAGTCAACCAACCTGCACTGGGCCAGCGTGGTTGAATATAGCCCAGTCACCCTTGATTTAGTGTAGGCTCCGAGCTCCTCGGTGGGGACGTATAGTGAACTGACGATGATAATTTTCTGATGTATAAGATAATATTGAAAAAGATATCATTCATAAACCAAGCCCAGTTAATATTGACTCTGAAGATGGACCACAGATCAGTCTAAAACTTGTCGGTCTGGCATTAGAATAATTATTAGTGAGCATTGCTGTTATCTTCTTCTTCTTCTTGAGGTGCCTCTCCGACCAGCGAAGGTTGGCGATCAGTTCTCCATATTTCATAGTTCGCTGTTTTCTTATTAATTTATAATTATATCTCACAAAGGATTAAACTATTCTTTCGTATTCAAATTTTATAAATGCTTAAAATGCAGACAATGTTTTCCAGTTTTGTTGCAATACAGTTTCCATTTCTAAATCGAAACTGTCAGATACGTCAATTTTGCTTCAGAATATTTTACAGAATTCAAGGGAAATTCAATTTTACAAAATACGTTTCGGATTTTATATTTGCTTTGTATCACGATTCTTTTAACTCTTGGCTTTGAATGGAAAAAAGATAGAAAGGAAACCTTTTGAAAATCTGTATATCTTCATTGCGTGTCTGTCTAGTGTCCACTAACGTTGTCTAAGATGATATTGGCTTATATTATTTCGAGCTACAATAGTGTAAAGAAACATCTTAATATTAGTTGGGACAACTGCTGTGATATCTTTTTTTAAGTATTTTCTTTAAGTAAAAGTCTTAATTATTTTGGATGTAAATTCTTTTATCAACTTTTTTTTGTTAAAATATTACCAGATTTTGTTAATTTACTATTATAATATTTCTTGTACCATTCTTAGTAAGTGCTAGGATATGGTTTAGGACAATAGTCGAATGGCGGGATTCGAACTCTTGTCCACGTGATTGAAAATCCGTGTCCTTAACCATTTGCTATTGGAGTAAGTAATTACGTAATATTTAAGAAACCATTTCTACTAAACATAAAATAAAATAATTTTATGGTAACAACGGGTAAAGAATTGCAAAAAAATTTGTGAAAATTCGTTATTTCAAATTGTATGCTTAATTGTCTCGGGCAGAAATAATTAATAATTCACGACACAAAGCAAGGGGCGGTAAAAGGCTTCTATTTAAAAAAAATCACAAAACACCAGACCGTGCGAAACGTGTTACACGGCCGAGATGCGAAAAAAGTGGGAAAACAAAAAAAAGGCAAAGCATAGAATGGAAAAAAATAGGAATCGAATTTTCCGTGAAGATTGAAAAGAGGAATATGGGAATGGAAATTTTCACTAACGCAAAATTCTAAACGGCCAGGGTTTAGGAAAATAGACTTGTTTGATCAAAGGTTCAAACTGGAATTGGAAATTCTAAACGAA
>NW_013531700.1:4620974-4712071 GCF_000836235.2 Papilio xuthus
TAAGGTCGGCGGTTCAAATCCCAAGCCACTATTTTTTTTTGATATTTAAACTTTTTAATTTTAATATGGAAGCACATTTAATTAAACTCTATCGCCGTAGTTATTAGGTACTTTTTGATATTGCCTTGTTAACTTTATTTAAATTTATTTCTACCCGACAGCGAAAATTATAAAAAAAAAATTGTCGAGCAAAATTTTACATTACCAAATTTTTACTGGTTATGAAAAAATAACCCCGTGATTGATAAAATGAAAAAAAAGTATTGAATTCGAAAGTACTGAGATTCGAACTGGTAAACTTACATATTACGGCAAACATACTAGAATACTGCGCCAAACTAGTATTATATATATTGTGACAAGGCAAAATTTGATATTAGTTAATACGTATCTGTCATATTCGGCGTGACAAACTTTTATATATAAGCGTTATGACAGGAGAAGAAAAATATTGGGTTGCCCAGTAAGTTCGTGCCGCTTTATAAGGAAAATTGAAACCCTGTTCTCTAAAATTTTTGGAAATGGTTTTAAAATTATATTGGTACGTCTTTTACCTAAAACGTCTTTTAAAATTAGTTTTTATCTCAACCAATGAATTGAAATTATTCACAATATAGAAATTTTTGTGACGTTTGATAATGGTGGAAATCCGAAAATGAATCCACTTCAGCTACAGTCTATTGTAAGCTTTATATCGAAAATCAGAACGAACTTTCCGGACAACCTATAATGTTAATACAAAGTGTCAAATGAATGTAACAGAAGTAGTTTATTCCAAATTGTATCACAAGTATATAGAGATAGAGTTCAATTTTGTCAAATGTACCGATATTTTTGCGCATCTTGACTGCTTCGTTACTTATGACGCTATGGCTGCTACGATATTTATGAGCATCTTGCATGTACTCATATATTTGACGCTGTGTATGTACCGATGTATTTGAGCAGGGTGGATGTATCTATTATTTTGAGGACTTTTGTTGTACCGATATAATTGATTACTTTTGGTGTACCTATATATTTGCATATCTTGTCTGTGACGATCTATATGACGCTGACTGTACATGGCGGGATTCACACAATCGATCCATACTTTCTTCGGTCAATTTTTTTTTCTTATTTATCTTATCTCTCCAAGTAATGCCACTAGTTCTAACATCTACAATAATATTTCATTTGCGTACAGTTTAAAAGAATTCAAATGTAACCTTTCTAAAGCTCCAATTTATTTCGACATAATTACGCTTAGTACTTCTGAAGCAGACACGTTACGTAAAATACGTATATCTTGTTTAATTAATACCAGCTTATCCTCTCTTCGTACAAGCTACTTTATGAAGGTTTAATTTCCTTTACTTTTAAACAAACTTCGTATGCAGCTTTATTTAAATTAGAAATAGATTATAACAGTTGAATTTGCCATCGATTAAAATCATTAAAGTTTACATTTCAATCCTACTAATATTATAAATGCGAATGTTTAGATGGATGGATGTTTGTATGAAGGTATCTCTAGAACAGCTAAACAGATCTCGATTTGGCATACATATAGAACATAGGCAAAGGAGGCACCCTTAACTTAGGGTAGGCTCCGAGCCCCTCGGTGGGGACGTATAGTGAGCTGATGATGATGATAGAACATACTCTGGCAGAACATACAGGTTACTAATGTTTTGTTTTTAATTCTGCGCAGACGGAGTGGCAGGCTACATTTAGACATTAATAAATTAATAACGTAAAATAGTTTGATCGTTCCTTATTAACAGAAAACAGCTCAGGAGGAAAAAATCCATGAGGTTTTTCTTAAAGTCAAGCAATAAATTAGAAGTGGCGTGGAATGGTCACTGAGTGATATCACAGAGATTTATTACCAGCATTTTTCTTCTGACTCGCTAGACATTTGCAGTTTATGGAGACTTATCATCTGCTAATAATGTTTAACTATATTTTGCTAGACTATTTACAATTGCTTCAAGAGTTTATGAAAACTTATGGAAATTTTTAGAAGAATTCAGATTAATTCAACCAGTTTTATTTATTCGAGACTAGCTGTCTAGCGACACCGTCCGCGGGGAATTAAAAAAAAACTTAGCCTATGGGTTCGTCCAGATTGTGTTCTACATCTATGCCAAATATCAGCGAGATCCATGCAGCCATTACGGAGATACCTTCATACAAACATCCATCCATCTAAACATTCGCATTTATAATATTAGTAACATTGACAGATGTCTGATGTGTTGCTGTTTTTGTATATATATATAACTATTCCCATGTGATCTGAAGCCTTAAGGATTCATTCAATTTTGCCGCGTAAGGTAAATGTCATTCATCGGAGAATTATGGTTGTATTTGTAGGCTTATTGATTTTTAAAATTACCACCGACAATTTTTTTTTATTATAAAATATTATCAGATTCTTATAAATTTACTAATATATTTTTTACCATTCCAACTAAGCTCTAGGTTTGTGCTAGGATATGGTTTACGACAATAGTCGAATGGCGGGATTCGAACCCCCGACCTCGTGATCGGATATCGATACCCTTAAGCATTAAGCTATTGGCGCTTCAAAATTAATTATTATGGATGTTTTTTTTTTAATTCATTAGTGTCTTTGAAATAGTTAAAGCTTCCTGTTTCAAATTCAACATTGACCTGAGGATGGACTAATTTTTGTGCAGTTGCTCGAAAATAATTGTGCTAGAAACTTACCTGTTGACCTGTTTGACGTAACAAGGTCGTCTTATATTTAGAAGACGTTGAGTCGCTTTACCTAGAGTTGAGCAATTAAATTTTAATAACTAATGTCCATGGTAAGTACAGCTTTATATGTGGAAGTCATTTCCTAAAGTACAATACTGAATATTTTGAAATAGAGTCAAATCTGAATAAGCCACAGTCTAAGGAAAACATCGTGATGCAACCTGCACATATCTGCGAATAAATTCAAAAAAAGATATATGTGAAGTCAACCAATTCGCACTGGGCTAACGTCGTTGACTATGGCCTGGTCACCCCTAACTTAGGGTAGGCTCCGAGCCCTTCGGTGGATACGTATAGTGAGCTGATGATGATGATAAGGTCTAATGGTTCTTAGTTAATCTTAGTAATCTTACTTCTTATTAATATTATAAATAATAATGTTTAAATGGATCGATGTTTGAAGGTATCTCCGGAATAGATCAACGGATTATTGATTAAAATTGGCACAGATGTAGAACTACTAGAAAATTCTACGCGGACGGAATCGCGTGCGACAGCTAGTATACAATGATAGTTATGTAAAGAACCTAAGAACTCTATTTGATATTATAAATATTGATTACTTTTGTTCCAGGTAATTTTCCTATATTGAAATAAATAGAAAATTTTCATGGAATAATATGAAAAGCTGGAATTAATATGGTATGTATTTAACTTGAATTCTAAGTAAGAGCCGAGTCAAAGTAATTACAGATAACTTATATTTTTGTTGGATTGTTAATTATTAAAAATTAAACACTGCTAAATTTTAATTCGTGATGCAACCTGCACATATCTGAGAGGTAATTCAAAGATATGTGTGAAGTCAACAAACCCGCACTTGGCCAGCGTGGTTGACTATGGCCTAATCACCCTTAACTTAGGGTAGGCTCCGAGCCCCTCGGTGGGGACGTATAGTGAGCTGATGATGATGAAATTTTGATTTCCTAATTTTGACATCTGTTTGGGTTTTGACATTTATTTTTGGAGTTGAGATAAAAAAAATCCTAATGGATATCTAAAGTTGGATGTTTATTGAATACAATCCTGGATATGTTTAATATCCGTCATTTTTTTTCATAAAGTGAAAGAGAAAAATATAATTTACTAGCTGTCGCCCGCGACTTCGTCCGCACGGGATTATTTTTTTTTTAAATATTAGCTTATTTTTTTTGTAAATTTACTAATATTTTTTTACCATTCCAAATAAGCTCTACACTTGTGCTAGGATATTTACGAAAATAGTCGAATGGGGGGATTCGAACCCCCGATCTCGTGATCGGAAATCCGTACCCTTAACCATTATGCTATTGACGTTTAAAAAAATAAAAATCAGTCAATCCGTTTCGAAGGAGTATGGTAACTAACATTGTGACACGAGAATTTGATATAAAAGATGACATGACAGTAAAATTCACCTTTATGAATCATTAAAAAAAACAAAAACCTTAATTAGTGACGTTACAAGACAGTTTCGTATTCTAAGTTAGGTTTACGGTCTTTGTACACTGCATTGCAAAAAAATGGTATAAAACAACAATTGTATTGACTAAAGTAATTCACTTTTCAGACTCTGCCGCGACACGAAAGCATTTTACTTTTAAACTTCTTTTCACAGGCAGAACACTTTCAGTTCGCTTATTTGTGTTGCCGCGAACTCGTTTCCTGCGTTCTATTGTCTTCTTTCAACTGGCTCGCTCGAGCATATGAATTTGAGTTCTTTTTCTATTTCTACTAAAGCAAATATAAAAAGAAAGACATGACTAATGTAATTAAAAGAATGTACACAATTTTGTTTTAATTTAACTTCTTAATATAATATTATAAATGCGATTGTTTAGTTGGATGGATGTTTGTTAGTAGGTATCTTTAGAACGGCTCCACGTTTTTCACAGATATAAAAAGGATCTTGACAGACAGACGGACGAACAACTTATTGGATTGGTTCCATTTTTTCCTATGAGGTACGGAACCCTTAAAACAGTCTGGAAGAAAACATAAGCCTACAAGTTAAGTTTTTTTTTATTCCCGCACGGACAGAGACAAAGGCAACAGCTAGTATGTTCATGAATATTGCGTTTCGGAGATCTTGTTTAAACCCCTTTCACTTATCACCCTTTTCTTATAAGGAAAGGATGGGAAGGCGAAATGGATTTGACGCTAAGAAAGGGAATATATTCTCTTCTCGTATTTCGTTGATTAGAGATAGGCAACGCATCTGCAATTACGAGATGTCTATGGGCAACTGTCACTATTTCGGCGAATTCAGGTGGCCACTTGCTCGTTTACTTTAGAATAAATAGTATATAAAACTCTATTTTTAATTATAAGAATTGGATGAAGCAATTAAATTATGTACCTCAACAAATCTATGAAAGAAAGACATGACAATTTCGTGTTGTTACTATAGCTACGGCTAACACTAGTGTTATATTGATTTTTTTTTAAATAATATTTCTTGCCACTCTCAAATTAATTCAATTCTCAAAGGCAGTATCCCTATAGAATAATGTTGCCTACATATAATATTATATGCAATTTAATCCTATTGTGTAATACTAATTGGCCTTTAGAGACTAGCTATTGTTAGAAAGCGGAATAATATCATTCATGGCTTGTAATTACTAAATTTATAAAGCTCTTTGTAGTATATATATGTTTGACGACCAAAATACCTTGAATTTGTGTATAATAAAATGCTTAAAAAAATGACATTAGACACTAGCTCTGTTAAGTAATTAAATTTCTTGACAATCTAGAACAGTGGTTCCCAAACTTATTTTGTCTACTGCCCACTTTGAGAAGAAATATTTTTAGCGCCCCTATATTTTCACATATTTTAAAACCACTATAACTTCAAATTAAATTAATTAATTATTGTCACCTATATATGTATATTAACGGAGAATTCTAAACGAAACTTTTACTATAACCCGCAACTTGAAACCTGCAGCGCACAAAAGGGGGCGTTATCGCCCACTTTGGGAATGACTGATCTTGAATGTAGCATTTAATAGATTCATTCAAAATAACTAAAAAAAAGAATAAACATTCGTCAAGACGATTAAAATCAGCCCAAACTCGATGAGAATGTGTCGATGCAATGCGAATCCTACCGCTACCTTCTAACTTCATCATCAGATGAGAACCAGATCATTATAAAATTGTATTGTCACGCGATTTACTCATATATGCATAATTTCAGCTATCAGAAACCGGGAAGTATACCTTAATTTGCAAGATTAGATAACAAACATCTGGATATGTGAAATTAAATAAAACCTTCTAAAATATTGTAAAATAAATTAAATACAAACGCAATACTGTGCTGTTATCTTAATCCTGTACATCATTGGTCTGTGTAGGTCAAACGGAAAGCCTAGTTTGTTATCTGCATCTACATGTTAGTCATTACGTCAACATTGTGGACTGTTAAACAAAGACCATATATATTAAATTGTATGCAATATTCAAATTACAATAGTTGAACAAAAGTTTCAACAGCCGTTAAGTTGACAAAAAGATGCTAAACTTTATCAGTGGTAGCGCTTTAACATCTTCGCACGAATTAGCCCGGTTGGCCCGGTGAAATACTACGACCACACAGAAGACAGGCGTGAAGTCGAAGCTATTCCGCGTTTCGTCTGATGAGTGTGCGTCCCGGAGGCCTAATATAGTCCTCTTTCTCTTCCCACCTTTTTCTTATAAGGAAAGGATATTTTCTTTCTGTGCATCCTCTCCTCCGTCGATTAAACGTAGGCAACGCATATGCAATTGCGTATGCCTATGGGCAACAGTCACTTCGCTATTTCAGCGATTTCAGGTGGCCGCTCGCTCGTTTGCCGCCTTATGATATAAAAAAACTGATTGATTTGTACGTCAAATTTGTGTGATCAAAATATTCATCGAACATTTCAACGGACCAAAGAATTAATTACATACGCATTCACGTAAAATTTGAAAAATAATTTTACAGTTTACTGTATCCATCTACGATTTTCAGAGCTGTTAATAGGTCACTAACGAAGATCATTTTAAGAAGATTTTACATACTAAAACGCCAGTTATGTTCTATCGAAAAAATATTTTTTTCTTTAATTTTTTTAATAACACACGGGTCAAACGAGCAGCGGTGACACCGAGGTGTTCATCGACACTCATCGACATCTGCAGTTCCAGAGGAACCGCAGATGCGTTGGCGGTCTTTGAAATGGTTATACGCTTGCATCTTCAAGGACCCTAAGTCGTTTGTTTGGAAATATTACCGTCTTTTATTACAAAACACATTGTATATGGCACACTAACTTCCAAGCTTTGAATTAATGTGTGTGTGAACTGAATGTTTTAATATAAAATTATTAAAGTTAACTCGGTCGTCGAATAAAAAACAAAAGTTTAACGCACTCGCGGTCACCCGAGTGTCCTTGCTCTGACCGTAAGGTTATGAACACACTGTGGTACTGGGTAAATAAAGATATCGTTCTTATAAATTAATTTTACTTCATATGTAAAGTAAAGCCAGCACGCGTAATAAAAGTTAATGTATTGACAAAAGTTTCATCAAAACAAAAAAAAAACTTAATCTTACTAATATTATATTACAAAGGCGAATGTTTAGTTGGATGGATGGACGTTTTTTTGAAGGTATCTCAAGAACGGCTGCATAGATATCACTGAAAATTGGCATAGATTTAGAACATAGTCTGGAATAACACATAGGCTACTAATAAAGTCTTTTTTAACACCGCGCGACGGAGTCACGGGCGACAGCTAGTTTTGCTAATATTTTAAAGACACAACGGTCTTCTCGATAACAAACTTAAAAACCGTTGAAATAAAATTGAAAGAAAACTATTTTAATCCGTTTATTCTTTGATTCATACAAAGCTTATAAAAAAGTAACAGAAACTGTATAATATTATAATTTCATCTTTGTTAAAAACCGTAAAAAAATTATCGAGTAAGTCAGTGTGTACTATTCCTTACTTTCCTTTGTCTCGCCAAAAGGACTTCGATATCATAACGCCAAATGTTGAACATGACTTAATTTGGCGTCGCATTTGCCAAAACATAAGTCAGTCATAAAACTAAATCGACTGTGTATCATGCTCATAATCTAGATTAATTTAGTTACCAAGCTAATAAGGTAACGTAAATGGATTAAAAAGCTAAGCCTTATGTTTTACCAATCAGGAGTAAAATGGCCTCATAAATCTAAGTGTGCGCCCTTTTATTGTATTTCAAGCGAAATAAATATAAAAAAGTACAGACTAATTGATAACTTACTTATGTTTGAAGTCAGATAAAATAAAGGCGAGATTGCTTGAAAACTAAAATTTGGTATGACCGTTTATCAAATAATCGTAGAGAGAAGAAGATATTATGTATCTTATCTTTGTTTAATATCTGTTATAAATGATATCCTAATAACTATACTTCTTACTAATATTATAAATGCGAATGTTTAGTTGGATGGATATTTATTAGAAGGTATCTCCAGATCGGCCGCATAGATCTCGCTTGAAATACATGTAGAACATAGTCTGTATGAACACATAGGCTACTAATAAAGTTTTTTAAATCTCGCACTGATGGACTCGCGGGCGATAGCTAGTTTATGAATTTTTGGTCTTTAACAAGCATAGTATTACTGTCGTTTAGTTGTGTTTTTAATTTCCGTTGATTATTTATTTCAAAAGTTACATACAAAGGATAAAATCTTATATCTTTAAATATAATCAAATACGCTTTCCTTTAAAGTATACAAGACTGGGTACTAAGATGTCCTTTTACATTTCTTTGAAAAGTCAGTCTCCGTGAATGCAATTCAAACTGTAATTTGAAATTAATATTTCACTCTGTTTGAATTGAACCGAGTTTCAGCGTTCTTCAAAATTTAAACATTAAATTGGTTTCGTAGAAACGTCGTCGAGGAAATAGCTTTGTAATATTTAAATAATTTGTAGTTGAAATCTATATATATCTTTATATATATAATTCTTCTGTGAGTGTGTATGTCACTGAACTTCTCTCAAACGACTGGACCGATTTTGATGAAATTTTTTGTGTGTGTTCAAGGGGATCTGGGAATGGTTTAGATTCACAATTTTGTCCGCTGGACAATGTTTTTTTAATTAATTTTTAATTTATTAGTAGTTATTGATTTTGGAATGTTTTACATTGGATCCGACAGACGGCGCTACCATCGCAGTGTCAAATTGTCAGACAACGTCTGTCGGGTCCGCTAGTATATATATATATATATATATATATAAAGTTGTGTTAGTTATACTATTTATAACTCAAGAACGGCTTTACCGATATGGTTGAAAATTGGTGATGAGGTAGCTTAGAGCCAGGTGATGGACATAGGATACTATTTATTCAATTTTTTTTCGAATTTATGCCTTGAAGAACTGCTTTTTATTTAACTTACTAATATTATAAATGCGAATGTTTGGATGCATATTTGTTAGAAGGTATCTCGGGAACGGCTGCAAGGATCTCGCTGAAATTAGGCATAGATGTAGAACATAGTCTGGAAGAACACATAAGCTATTTTTTTAATTCGTCGCGTTCGGAGTCTGTCGATAGCTAGATTATTAGATAAATTGAAGAATAAATTAAACAATTTTAATAACATAAATTCTCGAAATCTTAGTTAGCTTTAACAATATCGTTAATTGACCTTATGACAGTAAAATTTGCATCGACCATTACTCACTGACAGATATTTCGCATCTGCCATTCACATTATGATGTACATTGCGGGGTTATCGAGGGTTAATGGTTGCTTCCTTTATACATTACCAGCTATGAATATTGTTGTGATGATGTCATATGCATAGAATATTAGGCAAGACCTTAAACATATATGAATAGACTAACTATATCTCGCGACTCTGACCGCACGAAAAAAAAACATCATTAGTAGCCTATGTGTTCTTCCAGGCTATGTTCTATATATACAAGTCGAGATGCGAATGTTTGGATGGATGTTAGTTAAAAGATATCTCCGGAATCTCACTGGAATATGACACAGATGTAGAACATAGTCTAGAAGAACACATAGGTAATTAATTAAGTTTCTTACAGTCGCGGGCTATAACCAGTACAAAATAAAACTCCAATATCCACTGTGAAACAGATATTCGATACGTTTACAATAAGATTGCATCGTAACATTGTCTAAAGAAATACAATGTCCATACATTCGATAACATACAAACAATCCAACACAATGTTATTAAACATTTATTAAAAAGTGTTTAAAATGATTATTACACTCTGACCTGATGATATCACAAAATCTTTATATTGATAAACATTTTAACAATGAACGTTATCAAAACATGGATGCGTCGTTTTTGTTTTGTTTTTTTCATATCGAATTATACCACTTATAAAAGGAAAAACTAAACTTCCGTCCTTTTCTGATCAATCGAGATAGATAGAGACATTTTAAATCTCTCTTCTATGCCACAATTTTGATAAAAGTATACGGAGGTCTTCATCCTAATACTAAGAACGAAACAGATGATATGTTTTTGTATATGTGTTTTGACAGTGGAAACCTGTAATAGTATGACATAACTTTCTTATATCGATTTTCTAGCATTTGGTTCAGGACCTTTTTTTTTAATTTTTAGCGCAGACAACAAAAACCCGCTAGAGACTTTAGGTGTCTCGATTATTTTAGTCGCGTAAGACCTCAGGCATCCTACTAAAATTACTAACGTCATAAATGTGTATTTTTAATTGGATGGATGGATGGATGTTTATTACAAAGTATCTCCAGACTTGCCCAACAGATCTTTATAGAATCCGGCATAAATGTAGAACATAGTCAGGAAGAAAACATGGGCTAATTATTTTTTTTTATTCCGCTCCAACTGAGTCACGAGTGATAGTCATCTTATAAGTTAGCTTATCGTGTATTTGATAATATATTCTAATGTGAAAATCCAATGGTAGGTCAACGTTTACAAACGTTAACCTCATTTGACCCGAACGATAAGACCCCAAGTGTTTATCGCGGACCTCCGGTGTGATAGAACTAGACATTTTAAAATATAATGATAACATTATTAACATAATTACTGTAAATACAGTTAAAACAATTAGTGTTATTGTTTATTTCTAACTAGCTGTCGCACGCGATTCCGTCTGAGAGGAATTAAAAAAAAACTTAATAAGTAGACTACGTGTTCTTCCAGACTATGTTTTACATCTTTGCGTAATTTCAGCGAGATTCGTTGAGCTGTTCCGAAGATAATTTCAAACAAACATCCATCCAAACATTTGCATTTATAAGATTACTAACATCTAGATATAGATTTTCCTGTTTACAAGTTACGAAATGCCTCAACACTTACTATATAAGTCTGGGATTGAATTAGCGACTTGCTTACCAATCATTCAATTTGCGAGTCGTTTCATTGAATGACATGATCATTTGGCACGCAGCGTCTTTCATTATCTCACAACGTGATATGAAGCACGTGTCATATTTATGTATGTACAATCGAACGAGGACACGCATGAGTCTAGCGAAGCGAGATATTTTTCTCGCTTATGGAGAACATAAGTGAAGTCCGGAATCTCGCTTATAGAGTTTTCTCGTTCATCCAACATCGACTGTATTTCTTACTAGCTGTCGCCCGTGCCTCTATCCGCGCGGTATTAAAAAAACTTTATTAGTCGCCTATGTGTTTTTCCAGGCTATGTTCTACATTATGCCAAGTTTTAGCGAGACCCATGCAACCGTTTTGGAGATACTAAACAAACATCCATCTATCTATAAACATTTGCATTTATAATATTAGTAAGAAAGGTTTAATTTTATACTCTTATGTGTACTTAAAGACTGCTACATCTATGCCACATTTCATCGAGATCCGATAATCCGTTCTAAAGATACCTTCTAACAAACATCCATCCATTTAAATTTTCGCATTTATAATATTAGTAAGAGGTAGCTTTTATCGTAAGCTTTATTATATTCAATCTTAATTTAAGTAATTTTTCTTGGTAAAATAAACTATGAAATTCCGAGCGAGCGGGTCGAATTAATCACTTAAAAAGTTTGAAGCATACCGTCGCTGGAATAATGAAGTTGAGTGTTATAAAATTCTTCATTTTCTGTCTACGATGAAAATGTTAGTAGAAAAATTAAAAGGGCAAAAGTTATTAAGCCTGTGTAAATTAAAGAAGGATAAATTACTAACCAGATATTATATAAAAAACGTAGATTTACAACAAACGGACCATTCATTTTTAGGGGTTACCTCGGAAGGAAAAAAACGGAACCCTTATAAAATCACTTTGTTGTCCGTCTGTCTGTCTGTCAAGACCATTTTTTTTAGTCTATAACATTCTATATCTATATTAATAAAATTGGAGCGTCTGTATGTACTATAAAAAATCTTGTACATATGTAATGTATTTGCGTTGTTGAAAAAGAAAATCCAATTTGTATTATACAATTTTTGTCTGTCTGTTAGCTGTGTCCGATTTTGACATTACTGTAAAGTAACTGATGCATGCGAACATATAGGCTTCTTATATTTTTAGTGCAAAGTCACGGGCGACTGCTAGTATAAAGTTAATTTTGTATTTAACTATTTTAATGATAAATTAGTTGTAATACAATAATCGTTATTCCGTTAACATTTACTGGCTACTATCAATTATCTAGTTATCGAGTTTGTAAACTAACACCGAAATACTCCGGTAACGTTCGTTCAGTGTAGGGTTACCATATTTTAGTGAGACTATCATATAATAAATTTAAACAGCGATTATTATTTTAAAATCATTTAAATCAGATATCATACAGACAAATTAATAACGCGCTTATAGCAAAAGCAGTTTTAGATATACTAACCACTCTTTTATAACGATGTTGACGTCCCTAATATCAAATACCGGCTGTTAAAGGGTTAAAGTACGTGTTTAACTAAATAATGTCTGCATTTTTATTGGAGTAATACTGCAAATGTTTAAGATCGATGGATGTTTATTAGAAAGTATCTCTAGAACGGCTGCAAGAATCTCGCTGAACTTTGGCATAGATGTAGAACACAGGCTGGAAGAACACAAAGGCAATTAATAATGTTATTTTTGTTAATTCCGCGCGGACGGAGTCGCGTGTAACAGTTAGTTGAAAAATAAAACCAGAAGTGTACTAAGTCGCTTCGAATAAGAATGCTTCGGCAGTGTCCCTAAAATAAATAATCGAAGTATGGTCACCGTAAGCAGAAAGTCAACCGACCTTGAGGCCTAGGCAACGTAACGTTTTCGCTCTAGTTGCCGACTAATTGGCCCGTCCGCAGACCCACTGGTTTATAAATGAAATTTACTTACGTATAATTAAGTTATTTCACTTTGTATGCATTATTGTTGTATTAATTATACGATTACTAGCTATCGCCCGCGACATCGTCCGCGTGGTATTAATAGAAAACTGAATAGCTTATGCCCTATTCCAGATTGTAATCTATATCTGTTTCAAATTTAATCCAGATCTGTTTAGTAGTTCTGTAGTTACGAGGTAACAAACTTTCGCAATTAAAATATTAGTAAGATAATACCGAGTGGATCCCGCTAGGAACAAGAAGACGTGGCCGTCCTAAACAAACTTGGTGGCGATCAGTAGCTGCCGAAATTAAGGCGATCGGGCTGATATGGCCCGAGACCAAGCGCAGAGCCCAGGATAGAGCGAACTGGCGGCGCACTGTGGACGCCCTCTGCCCCACTGCGGGGACATAGGACTTTAAGTCAAGTCAACATAATACCGAATAGATCATATTCTTTGCTTAACTTCCATTAATATAGGAAGTGAAAATGCTACTTTACGAAATTGAATATCACTACCGCATACAATTACGTTATTATAAAGTAATTACGTATTCAGTTATATAACATTAACTAATCAATAATCAATACGTACACGTTGGTTAGCAACAGTTTAGTATTCAAGAATTCGCGCATTACGAAGAAAGCGTTTGCGTATTCGTACGTCATAACTTACACACGTGCTGCGACACACGCTGACACACGGCTGTGGAATTTGACAAGCAAAATTATCAAGCAAGGATATCAGAACTATATTAAGGCGCTGCTTTCATCTACTTAGTCATAGAAAATGACTTAAAAAACAAATGACAGCTACATTACAAAGAGGATCTTGAAACATTTTTTGACGTTGATCGGGGGACACTAGTTAGCTGTCATAATTTAGTTTGATCCACCGAAACATATAGCCTTGTCGGTCTGGGGGATTAGAGAAAGTGCATTAGCTATAAAGCGATTCCATAACTAACTTGAAAAAGGTATAAAACTGACAATAACTTTCTTTAAGTCACGAGATTGTCGCGTGTCAGTACAATTTTTAAGTTCGCTATGGAATTGCTTTGAAGTTAATATACTTTGTCTAACATAGCTGTAATATCAATTTGGATACATTAACAAAAGATGTAACACAATAACATTAAACGTATCAAACTGATAAATAATTCAGACCATTAATGTAGAATTTCGAGTCGATATGCTCGGGGACCTTCTTAAAAACGCTAAAGTCATCTTGGGATCTTTGTTGGAAAGGAATGGCGTCTTCGAGATAGTATTTAATAGAAATTGCAAATTTATCATATTCATTCATCAAATATAGAAGAACGTGCATAGACTCGCATTGGTACACTCAATCCTCAAAATCAGTGATCGAAGAGTTTGCGTTCGATTATGTTCGCCATCCAACTTCGTCATGTGTTAGAACCACTTTTGAGTCAACAGTGTAGCAAACGTTACGCAAGCGTCGCGTTTGCGTGTCGTGTCGTCGCGAATCGGGAACCGGTCGTCATGTCGAGTGCCGCCCTGTAACCATGTCACCCAATTCACATCACTAGACCTGTCTTTGTTTGGTAAACATGTACAAATAAATTAAATTGTACAGTGGGATTGTTATTTATGTTACTTTGACAGGATTGTATATTTCAAATAGTGATATCTGGTTTCTGGTGTTTGGTGTACTAAAAGGAAGCAAGTACATGCTATGTTTTTCTAAATGGAAGCCTTAAGAAACATAAGTTCTTTTCTAATTTGGAAACAACAGCAACTTCACTTTTGTTTTCTATTCAATTTTATTCTAATAATACATTATCTTATAGCTTTTATATCTGATCGTTCTTAACTAAGAAATTATATTTGTTTTTTAAAATAACTCCGATAGCTATTAATGAGTCTTATTACATGAAAGAAACGTATTCTGATCGAAGCTCGTAATTGCGCCACAAAAAGTGCCTTAGAAATTGAAAGTGGATCACTTTTTGTACGACGATCGAATGCCAAGTACGGCTTGTAATTAAATTATTACACGTAAAAGATTATGATATTAGTTTTATTTTGTTTATTGAAGAAAGAAGAAAAATAATTAAAGAGTTTGTGTCGTGTGCCGCATTGCCGCCTTTGTCGCTTAGCAACGATAGTGTTTTTTTTTTATAAGAAAATCTTTGAACGAGTATACCAAATTCAATAATGCAAGTTTCCTGAATGACTCGTAATTATAACAGAGGAAAGTGACAAATTAGATAATTTGCTACCAAACAAAATTACAGCACATTTAAAACGTATTTCCGAAACGCAAACATAATATTTGTCGAAGTGAATTTGTCATTCCCCGAAAATTTACTGGCACAATATTATCTCGTAATATATTAACAGCTATAAAATACAATTTAGGATATGAAATATTGTGCAAGCGAGATCTGATGTACTTTGGCACAGCACCAGAGGCTGCCTACGGAGATAATATTAACCTATAACGTGGAACGTTTTCAAAATTTTTATCTTGCTAAGTAATGTGGTGAAAGAGGTCTCGTTTCACTTGCAATTTTTATATATTTATAAACTTGCTCATACATAAATTTAGATAGATATCCTATCTGTGAGTGTGTGTTGTGTGTTTAATTTATAATTTGTGTGTTAGTTTATTCCCTACGTGTTCTTAAACCATTAGACAGTTTTCGAAGAATCTCTGTGAGAGTATTCTTAGAATGCCAAAGTATGTGTGTGCACAAAAAAAATCCTAATTGATTCAGTAGTTTTTGAGCTATACTGGATAACTAACAGACTATAAAATACTATCTTTTTTATATATCATAAGGTGGCAAACGTACGAGCGGCCACCTGAAATCGCTGAAATAGAGAAGTGACCGTTGCCCATAGACATACGCAATTGCATATGCGTTGACTACCTTTAATCGACGGAGCAGAGGATACACAGAAAGAAAATATCTTCCTTTTCCATGCATCCTCTCATACTGAAAGTCCACTTCCACTTCCCATCCTTTCCTTATAAGAAAAAGGGTGGGAAGGGAAAGAGGACTACACTAAGCCTCCGCGACGCACACTCATCAGACGAAACGCGAAATTGCTTCCACTTGACGACAGTCTTCTGTGCGGTTGTGGTATTTCATCGGGCGAGCCGGGCCAATTCGTGCGAAGATGTTAAAGCGGGCTCTGCCACTGTCAAAATCCAAATGGTATTTTAAAGCAAATTAACTTACACTTTAAGATTATTTAATAACTTTGAAATCATATTTGCTTAGTCGTAACTTTAAATCCCCAAAACAAATTCCCTTGCCGTCTCACTGCTCAAAATATTCCATTCACAGTTCGTTCAATTCGTGCACGTTTTAATAAATATAATCTTCCGAAATCCGTCGCAATCCCGTCCCGTTCATCTGCAGTCCCCAGACTAAGTTGGAGTCTCCCGAGGGATGCACCGGGATGAGTCTAGCATGTTGTGAATGCCCGCTCTATTAGACTTCGGATATGTTAAGTTCAGGATATTCGTATTGGAGTGTATTTGTGTTCGACTTGTGTAGGGTGACCATGATTTTTATGCATGAAGGATTTTACTTCATAATAAATTAAAATTATAATTTTATAATGGGCTCCAGAATGCACACTCAGACGGAACACGGAATTACTTTCACTTCATGTCTGTCTTCTTTGTGGCCCGTAGAAGTTAAAATTACATTTAATTTGACTTATTCAGTGAAATTTATCAATAATTTAGTTATCTATCATTAGGTTAGTTTCCTTACGTCATCATGTATGTTGGGTATTCTTGGTTATTCGATTGGAATCGCGAAGAGGTTGGATGACGTCACGAGTACGGAATATCTATATTGTTGAAGCTTGATGGTCACTCTAGTGGTTCTCAAGTCGAGTACATGTCGGATAATATCCATACTCTCGGATATTCAGGGGGCGAGTGAGTGATTTCGTGCATTGTGCGCTGGCCATTGTAATGCAAGTTAGAATCGAGCCGGCAGCTCGTTAGTGATGTACACGGATTCTAGCCAAGTATCCGATACATGCCTTTCAAATTCACAAATGGAGCAAACATCTTCTGATTTTGTATTTCGAACATGGAATGTTTGGGTAATATTTCTGAATGGATTTGTACGTAAACTAACAAGATTTGTTACTAGATTTTTAAAAAATCAATCTACAGGATAAGAACGAGATTGGGATTTAGCCTATATAGGAACTTAATCGTAACTAGGGTTAAGACATCTCAAATATAAAATGGTGTCTGCCGAGGTATTCCGCATTAGCACGCTGAAGTGGCAATGGGCCGGCCATATAACCCGAAGAACCGATAACCGTTGGAGTAGACGAGTTCTTGAGTGGAGACCACGAGTCGGGAAACGTAGCGTCCTCAGATTCGGTGGAGCGATGATCTTCGCAGGGCAGCTGGCAAGAGCTGGACGAGAGTGGCTGAGGATCGTGCTCAGTGGCGTGCCATGGGAGAGACCTATGTCCAGCAGTGGACTAGTATAGGCTAATAATAATGATGATGATGATCCCAACTAAGCTCTAGGAGTGCTTGGAGATGCTTTACGACAATAGTCGAATGTCGGGATTCGAACTCTAGACCTCGTGATCGTATATCCGTACCCTTAACCATTGAGTTATTGGCGTATAACTTTATCTCACTCAACTCAACTTTTTAAATCTCTCTTGACGTAAATAACGTGATAATTAATAAGCATTATTATGACAACACTACAGACGCAAACAATGTCACAATATCAGTGCAATAAATTTCCATCTGCCTGTCCATAACCGTTTCCTTTTCCTCGCGATGACGCAACCCTAGCACAATGCACATAATGGTATGTGATGTCACACTTGTGTGAACACAATTTAAATTATCCACTGATTGAGGGTGATGACCCCCAGTGTGGTAACCAGAGTAACTATTAACGAGGCGTTAGTTTTTCATATTACCTTTTGTATGTTAATAATAATAAATTGTTTATATTATAAATGTTTTTGTTTAAGCCAATAATACTAACTTTGAGAATGTTTTTTTTTTATTCATTTACAACTTGTGGTAGCGCGTGTCTTCGTCAGCGCGAAATTAAAAACAAAAGTAATAATAAAGAGCATATAATATGACGAAAATCATCTGCTACCTTCCCCTAAAAATCCTATCAAATCAAGAGAGACAGACATTCAAACAGACAAATATTTAAAATGCATTATGTTCGTGAAGTTTAAGTTAATTACAATTAGTTTTCATCGTATGTGTCGGTGAGAACCAACGCTAAGTGAGTACATTTAAAACTCAAATCAACTTCTTTCATATCCCCTGAAAAACCTTAAGTCCTAAATAGTACTTACTGTCGCCCGCGACTCCGTCCTCGCGTAATTATAATAAAAAAAAACTATTGGTCGCAACGTAATGTTTTACAGCCTAAAGCCTTCTTTTATAAATGGACTATCCAACAAAGAAATAATTTTTCAAATCGGATCAGTACTTTCTGAGATTAGCGCGTTTAAACAAACTCTTTCGCTTTATAATATTACAGTACAGTATAGATGTAAGAGACAATTCAATAGACAACGTGCTAAGAATATAACCATCTAGTGACAGTTCATACAACAAACATACATACATCTCATACATATTAAACAATTGCGCAATGCTATTTACATATCGACTGTCGCCAAGTCCGTATGACTCACGACTTGTCTCAACTGGGTAGACTTTATTAGACGTTATAAACAATATTATATAGGAAGCCTTATTTCTATTCTATACATAACAAAGAACATATCTTAAGTACATAGCTACTGTTTTTGCATTTCTTATTATTGTTATTCTATGAATATTAAACTAGCGGTCGCCCGCAATTCAATCCGCGCGGTATAAAAAAAAAACTTAATTAGTAGCCTATGTGTTCTTCCAGAATTTGTTCTATATTTATGCCAAATTTAATAGACAGCCGTTCCAGATCTCTTTCAACAAAAATTCGCATTGAAAACATTATAAAGAATATAGCATAATGCTAGACAAATCTTAGGATGAACTAAAGGCCTAAAATACTGTAAATATTTAGTTGCCCGTAGACTTTCAATTGCAGATGCGTTGCCTACCTTTAACCAACTGAGGAGGAGACCTACAGAAAGATGTTTCCTCTTCTTATGGGTACTCCGACAAATTCACTTCTCTTTTCCATCCTTTGGTGGTATTTCACCGGTCCCTTTAGTCAAGCGCCATTGCTATTCCTATAAGACACTAGCTGTCGCCCGCGACTCCTTCCACGCGGGATTAAAAATAGATGTTGGCCGATTCTCAGACCTACTCAATATGCTCACAAAATTTCATGAAAATCGGTTAAGCCGTTTCGGAGGAGTATGGGAACGAAAATTGTAACACGAGAATTTTATATATAAGATATAATTCCTATTTCCACTGTTATGGTTAAAAGGGAATTAAGATGCTTTAAAATTATTTTTAAAATCGCTCCGCTTGTGTTTTGGTCCCACCTTTATATGTTACGGTTCAGAACCGCCGACGGATGTGTTTCCGTCGTAAAAATTACGTACTCCGATAACGCGACGTTTTTTTTTTTTTAAATAGACAGACTTTAAATGTGACCTCAAACAGTTTTCTATGGAATACTTCGAGATAAAAATTTACAATGTAATTTATTAACGTTCGTAAACGTGCCGACGTTTATTAGTGAACCTATTTAAATGTCTGGAACAATTGCTTCTTCTGTCATAAAACGTATATTAGTTTAGGCAATTTTATGTATTTTATAGTGTACTAACTTTTGCCCGTGACTTCGCCCGCGCGGTATTTAAAAACTTAGTAAGTAGACTACGTGTTCTTCCAGACTATGTTTTACATGTGCCAAAATTCATCGAGATCGGTTGAGCTGTTTTGAAGATACTTCCTAACAAACATCCATCCATCTAAACATTTGTATTTATAATATTAGTTAAATACTACATTTAGTTTGAGAGTCTACTAAAAATAGGTTACTAATTAGGCTTGTCAATAGCTGTTATGTAGTTCTGTCTTGCAATTATATAAGATGTTATCATATTTAAGTTATAATATAACTATAAAAATATTTAGGAATAGCCAAAATAAAAAACAAAGTCGACTTCATAAACATTCGCTAACAAAAAAAAACAGTCTTAAACAAAATGCACTAAAAAGTAAGAAAATAATGTAATGAACAAACACCCTCGTAAGAGATAAATTTCTTTTCCGTCTTGTAATATGTCTATACTTTACAATTATTATTTTGGAGTCGGTGTAGGTCTGATGTCTTAGACCTATTTACGTTTAAGGTAGAAGTAGATAGAAAAATTTTCAATATCGGAGCACCAGGGGCGGAGTTACGCGGTAACACACATAAAATAAAGAAAATACAGACGAATATAACCTCCTCCTTTTTGAAGTCGGCTAAAAATAAAAAAGAAAAGCGTTAGCTGATTACATGATACTATTTATACAGCGAAATAAATTAATTTAACTTCCTATTTCAAAGTTAAAGGAAATTAAATAATAACTTGCTAACATTTCTCGCTATTTCTATAAAGGGCGACAGAACAACTTTTGTTTACCTTTACGAGCGGTTACGCAATATAGTCTAGAAGTGGTTCTAGTAACTGGCAACATAAAGTTGAACTCTTTCGTAACTAACGTTTATGCTAAACCAGCCTCCTTAATCCAGGTATTGTGCTAACGACTAGATTCCATAAATCAGTTACGCAGTTAGTTATAGCGTCTAATTCATAAGCGGTAGCGATTTTTTTAATCAACTTCAAAATTGCATTAATAGAATTTCTTATGATGTAAGGTGCATTTCATATTGTTGAATGTGTTTTATGCTTCTTTGTTGTGTTTTTTTTAATTTATTTTATCTAGAGGTGTGTCAGGACCGTGCCATTGAAGGTTCTTAGTCTTTGGTTATTTAATCTACCTTATTTTTTTTAACACAACGGTTGAATCTGAACATATTTTTTACATAAAAGAAACACCCTGTTTTTTCCATATTTTAGGTTCCAGAATCTGCTATGTTATCTTCGTATTGTTTGCCTTTAATTCTTAATTAAGTATCGTTTGAGTGCTTTTGCCTTAACCCATACATACTAAGCAGTTACATTTGCTCGACTGACTACAGATTTCACTAACATCTTTGAGCAGATTAATTATTCTGGTAATTTGTTTTAATGTTTTCATATCATTTTAGTGTCTTAATATGCATTGTTCGTGAAAAAATATAAATTTCATGATCAGAATAATGTTCCTTTTTAACGAAAATTAAATCAATAAGTAATGTAGAGTAAACAGAAATCTTTAAAAGTGGGAACACTAATTAAAAGAAACTTTATTAAAATCAAATGAACCAAATAATCTAGTAAAATGTAACGTAAAGGAAATTCTATTTTCGTAATTAACGTACGTGGGAGGCTACTTTAAGGATATTATTAGTCAATAATAAGCCTACACAAATTTTTCAATATTAATTTCTATAAATAAATAATTCTTAAATACATCTTACTAATATTATAAATGCGAATGCCTGTATGGATGTTTGTTAGAACGTACCTCCAGAAAGACTGTATTCATCTTGTTGAAATTCTGTATAGAGGTAGAACATAGTCTGGAAGAACACATAGGCTACTAATTAAGTTTTTTTAATCCGCGGACGTAGTCACGGGCAACAGCTACAATAATTATAAAGCATAAACCGCAGCAAAAGCTTCGCGAAGTATTCGTATTGCTTGCGTAATCAGTTGAAAACCATAATAATTATGGGCAAGTTTCAAACGGGTAGAGTTGAGCAATACTGACGTAAAGTTGCGGTTACTCTGCTAGCGGGGCTGGTTAGTTTAATTAATTAAATATTTGCAGGCGAAACTGTGGTTTAATTTACAGGGTGTATTTTATTTATAATTTTATTCATTTTGAAACATGAGCCAGTTAAACTAAAGCAATGATTGAAGCCTTATGATAATCCGAAAAGGATAAATAACACTTGAACTTATTTAAATTTTAGTGACTTATATATTATACTAGCTGTAGCCATCGAGTCCGTCTACGCGGAATTAGAAAACAATTTAAATAGTAGCCTATGTGTTCTTATATGTTCTACTTTCATGCCAAATTTAAGTAAGATCGGTTGAGCCGTACCGGAGATGTCTTCAAACAAACATCCATCTATTCGCATTTATAGCGTAATTAAGACTAATTAAAAACTAAGTATTCTTCGGTGTAGGTACTTACTATTTAAATCCAATCATCCTGTAGATAGACCCTCTATGGGTCTAAAATTAATCGCTACTTACACCGAAGTGTGTCTGCGACAGGTGAGACTAACCGTGATATTTCCTTTGGGATTTTAAGTTATGCTATGTAGGTAAAGGTTACAATTAAATAATACAAACGTCTCTCCATACACGTAGAAGAGAGAGAGAGAATACTAAATGAAAATACGCAGTTTGATTTAGTACAAGTAATGTAAATTAGACGGATATTACCGCTAACAGTGCGACCACACCTTCACCGTCAAAAGCTTGCCGGACAGGAAACTATTGTATGGCACGTGGGCCGACGTCTGAGATTTACTGGCAAACTTGTAGTACTTAACGTTTTATAACAATATCGCTGCCTGGTACCAAATAAACTATTCAACGAATTCAATTTATTTACTATTATCCGACTAAGTAATCTAAAGTAAACATTTTATTAGTTAATAAGATAAGGTAAATGGATG
Source organism: Papilio xuthus (assembly GCF_000836235.2). Classification (NCBI taxonomy): domain Eukaryota; kingdom Metazoa; phylum Arthropoda; class Insecta; order Lepidoptera; family Papilionidae; genus Papilio; species Papilio xuthus. Next base: position 4,643,813 of record NW_013531700.1, read on the forward strand.
TTAATTTCAATTTAATCCAATAATTAATTTAAATAATTATTTAAAAAAAAAAACTTTATACTAATGTAAATAAACGATTCATGGTTGAAATATAATGGCTAATATTTCTTACCGAAACCAATCTCACCCAACCAACAATATTCAAATACTGCAACCAATGTAGATCTAAAAATCGTTTGAAATAAAAACTCCTACCGTTTGAGTCGATTGAAAAATCAATTGGAGGAGTTCAGTTTGTTTAAAATCCATTTCGCTGACTTTACTCGGGTCTTTGATGTAGTTGTGTTGTGCAACTACACTACATTGTACGCCCCGAGGCCGAAATCCCTAACTTTGTTGACTCCGTTCGAGCGACTAGAGATTTTCAACGGAATTTCCTACATCACCCAAGTTTGTAGGAATATTATGAATTTTACTTTTCCATAGTTAAACTAATTGATTGAAAATTTTGAACGAGGAAATATAACTGCTATACCGTCCGCGAGGAATTAAAAATAAACGTAATTAGTAGCCTATGAGTTCTTTAAGACTATGTTCTACGTTTTTGCCGAACTTTAGCGATATCATTCTTCCAATTGATTTATAAATGCGAATGTTTAGATGGATGTGATGTGGATGGATGGATGGTTGAAGATATCTCTAGAACGGCTGAACGGATCTCGATTAAATTTGGCATACGTATAGAACATAGTCTGAAAGAACACGTAAGCTACACTAATTAAGTTTTTTATATATCCACGCGGATGGGCGACAGCTAGTTTATAATATAAGTAAGATTAGGGTAACCACACTATAACATTCAACGCAACGTTGCTAACCTAACTAAACTTTAAATCTTAATAATTTTATGTATAGGATATAAAGAATAAAATCTTAAAATGTACAATACTGGTCAACAAATATGTATTGAAAAGAAACAAACAAAATGAATGCGAACATCAGGACAAAGCCGACACTAAAATGATCATAGCTCGGTCGGGGCGAAGTGAATAAAGTGTTTCAAAAGACTTTGCTGAAAAGTGCATCGTTTAGGAATAAAGTTCTTAACTGAGAGCGTGTTTGGAGTACATTTACTAAAGAGTTTTGCATACTTTTTCACTTTAGAAGTAGAGATTTAGACGTAAGCATGAAATATATTCATTTATTACTCTATTACCGTAAAAGTGTACAGTTTTTCATGTGCCAACATGAGACAGGTTTTTTAGCTACTAACTTTTATACTCAGAGTGGTATGGTAACTAAGTGACTGCTTAAATGTACTCTAATAAAACTGCGGTAACCTAGTAACTCAATGGGTTATAACAAAATTTACTCTGAAAAGTTCGCTGGAAAATAAATCATGCTAAAATTTATCTTATACTAGCTGTTGCCCGCGACTCCGTCAGAGTTATAAATACTTTATAAGTAGCCTATGTGATCTTCCAAACTATGTTCTACGTCTGTGCTAAATTTCAGCGAGATCCGTTATATCATTTTGAAATTATCTTATAATAAACAACCATCCATCCACCCGCCTTGAACATGAACAATAAATTTAGTAAATTCATTTAAACTTCAGCCACATTTTTTAGTAAATGGCTTATTCTTAAATCAGCATCTGTGAAACTTTAGCTAGTGCTTTTGAACCGACTTCCGACGCATCGGTACGTGACTTAACTGACCGGCATCTGGAAAAGAGAGCTAACGAGTTTGAAACACTTTTAAAATACTGGGAATATTCTGGAATAAGTCTCAGTATTCGTCCTTATAAACGTAAGTAGAGATGGACAATTATAATACCTTACTATGATTATAAATGCGAAAGTTTTTTTTTATATCATATGGTGGCAAACGAGCGAGCGGCCACCTGGAATCGCTAAAATAGCGAAGCGGCCGTTGCCCATAGAAAGAAAGGATGTGAAGTGGAAGTGGACTTTCCGGATAAGAGGATGCATGGGAAGGGAAAATATATTCTTTCTGTGCATCCTCTCCTCCGTTGATTTGAGGTAGGCAACGCGTATGCAATTGCGTATGTCTATGGGCAACGGTCACTTCGCTATTTCAGCGATTTCAGGTGGCAGTTCGCTCATTTGCCACCTTATGATATAAAAAAAATCACATCATGTAAATAACATATTTAGCAGTATATGTTATTCACAACAAATGCAATTTACAACACAACGTAGCACTTCTAGTATCCACACTCGCACCCGCCATCTTCAGAACAAAACTCATTTATCAAGTAAAAAAAACCTATTCGTATCCAGTGATATATTACAATTAAATAACAAAAACATATACTCCACTTTCTCAAGATGGATTACAGTATACAGTGTTTGTAAGGAATTTTTAAAATACAATAAATATAAGAAGATCTTTTTGAATTGAAACGAATAATGGACTCGAAGACTGAGATAAATTGCTGACTAATAAAAAGTTAATCGACTGTCTATTTCGTGATTAAATTAATAGTCCTAGATGTAAAAGTTACTAGGCAATTTTGATTCAAATTAAAAAGAATTCTTAAATGTTCTTTTCCAATCATAAAATGTCTAGGACTTTTGATATTTTATACTTATTTTCAATTTTTATTTAATTGTAAATTCCATAGTATTTTGTTTAATTTTAGTGTTTTATTTTGTTGGATCGTGTTTCCAATACTATCATCATCAGCTCACTATACGTCCCCACCGAGGGGCTCGGAGCCTACCCTAAGTTAAGGGTGATTAGGCCATAGTCAACCACGCTGGCCAAGTGCGGGTTGGTTGACTTCACACATATCTTTGAATTACTTCTCAGATATGTGCAGGTTGCATCACGATGTTTTCCTTCACCGTAAGAACGTCGGATAAATGTACATATGTAAATCGGAAATCGAAAAACACATTGGTATATGGCGGGATTCGAACCCAGGACCTGCAGATTGCAAGTCACTGAGCCACTGACGCTACAATACTATAATAATACAGTATAACATAGAATTATTCGCTTGCATGCAATACATTACTCCCACGGTACGTGTCGGACACGGAACGCGAACAATAATGCTTTACATAGCTATCTATGTATACGTGCGGATATAACTCGTCCAATTGAGCTCAGTGGCAACGATCGCGCGCTGGTCACGCTCCGGGGTCAAGACTCCCATAGAATACAACATAAATGCAAGTGTTATTGTAGCTAACAATGGAAAGCCTCTCAGAGAAACGATTTGAACATTTTGTTACGCACTTGATTATGTTAGTATACGATAACTACAATTAATATAATTTATTGTGAATAGTATTGAACAGAAAGTAATGTTTTTTTTTTTTCAAACAAAAACAATAGAATTTTTGATATTGCCATTGTCTCTGCCTATAAATATGTATGGATTAATCTTATTTAGTTTCAAATTTGGAAACTACAGTAGCCATTTAGTAGTATTTTGTTTCAAAGTATGTTTTCTAGCTATGATGACAGCGCTACACCAAGCCAAAGTTTGAGGACATAATTGCGATATTTATAATCTAGTGTGCAGTGCATATTCTATGTTCGCGTTGCACTCCTGCCCGTCCGATGCCCTTGCCCTATCTGCGGTGTGTTGAGGCAGGCTCGAGCTATGTTTTGTTTTATGCATTCTTGTGCTCGCGTTTTCAACATTATAGAGGTGAAATTTTTCTTTTTAAATTATGTTCAAATATACTTATATATTCTATTTTTATTGTGACTAGATTATTGGTGTAAAATCCTAGTTTTTATATTAATATCAGTCAATTTGTTGGTAGTTATTTTTGCCAATTTCAGTAGAATAAAATGCTTATAATACAAATCATACTAATATTATAAATGCGATTGTTTGTACGGGTGTATGTCTGTAAAAACTCATCGAAACTTGGTATAAATGATAGTCTGGAAGAACACAAATGCTACTAATTAAGTTTTTCAATTCCGTGTGAACGAAGTCGTGGGCGACACCTAGTAATTAGTGATTTTGTTACTAAAATCGATATCAAAATACAAGATGGTCTGACGGTCTGGATTTTATCCTTCTTTAATTCTAATTAATAAACTACACAGCTGTTATAAATGTGGTACATTTAAACCATTAATTATTCCGATTGCTATTGTTTAATTAACGGACATGGATTATAATATTGTTAACTATATTCCAATAAGCATTCAATTAAATTTGATAGAACATTATTGTTACATTAATTTCCATTTACTTGTTTGGACTCGTTTCATAGAATGTCATTTATTGAAACTAGATTACGCCCACGACTGTACAAGGAATAAAAAAATAACTTAATTAGTAGCTATGTTTTCTATCAGACTATGTTCTACATCTATGTAAAATTTCATCGAGATCTGTTTAGCCGTTCTGGGGATACCTTCAAACAAACATCCATTCAAACATTCGCGTTTATAATATTAGTAAGATTTAAGATTATTCAACGAAACGTTGAAAATATTTAATCTCTTAACCATTTAAGACTCCTTGAGTTCATTAAAAAGGGTGTACAATAGTGAAAAATTAAATTAAAGGTTCATATGTTCAATAGGGTAAGCTCCGAGCCCCTCGATGGGACGTATTGTGAGCTGATGATGATGATGATGTTCAATAAGAAATTTTGCCAATGTTTTCATAAGAAGTACAACAATAAAAGAGGTTGTCGAGAAAAAAGATTTATCTCAAGGTTAAATAGGCAGGAAATATACTATAAAATACTTATTTTCTCTTAATACAGACCTTTTTAATTATATTAATATTTTACAGTTTGTCTATGTATATAAATTGCAGAAACAATTTCCTCGTCTTAAAATAGCGTAAGAAATTTGAGATAACACACGCAAACAAGCTTGATGACTTATGCAACTGACTGCTTGAACAAGTACAGTCAAGAACAAAAAGTTACAAGAACACCAACGTTAAATGAAAATATTCAACCATATTATTCGGTAACGTAGGTTTAAAAAACATTTGCGTGTTTAAACTGTATAGGAAAACAGTAATAATTCCAAACCCAATCAACGTCCCGCCAAATTCATTGCAATAGCGAAATCGATAGATTTAAAATCAGAAAGCCCAAACGTTTGCCATTCAGAATATATTGATAAACTACAGTATAAATCATTTTTTTTTCTTCTTCGTATCTATCTTCTAGCTATATTCTTTCGAAGGTCGGCGATCATTAAGGCTCATTTCCTTTTTTTAATGTTGTTAATTCTCATATCAAAAAATATGATATTATTAACACTTTTTCGCGCGACTGTAACATCTGAACGCTTACTGTGTTTAAATATAAAAGATGGCGCGCGGTTTCTCGTCCCCTCATTACGAGGAAGTGGCCCCAGCGTGCTACCACTGCTAATAGGCAAGCGGCTTATTCTGAATCTACTAGAATAGATCCACGAGATCTAGTATGCTTTATAGTATATTCAGATCCTCACGGGAACCTAAGAACTGGTTTAGAAATTTAGGAAATATACTAGAGTTGAAGCTGAGATTAATTACAACAGAATCTTGTAGAATATTATTTTATAAACTACTAGCTATCTCTTGTAACTCCGCGCGGAATTAAAAAAAATAGTAGCCTATGTTCTTGCAGACTATGTTCTGTATCTGTGCCAAAATTTCATCGAGATCCGTTGAGCAGTTCTGGAGACACCTTCTTACAAACATCCATCTAAACTTTCGCATTTATAATATTAATACGATGTTAGTCTCTTTGTAAATTTTACTTCTAACCTTTACTAATATTATAAATGTGAATGTTTAGATATATTGATTGGAGGATGAATGTTCGTTTGAAGGTATCTCGGAGAGCAGCTGTACGGATCTTAATCAATTTGGCATACATCTAGAACATAGTCTGGTAGAACACATGGGCTAGTAATTATGTTTTTTTTAATTCCGGACGCAGTCAGACAGCTATATATAACATATTTTGTGTCTGTTTCTATAATAAAAAAATAACTTTAACAGTGGTATAGCCCGCTTTAACATCTTCGCAAGAATTGGCCCGGTTCGCCCGTTGAATTACCACGATCACACAGAAGACAGGCGTGAAGTGGAAGCTATTCCGCGTTTCGTCTGATGAGTGTGCGTCCCGGAGGCCTAATTTAGTCTTCTTTCCCTTCCCATCTTTTTTCTTATAAGGAAAGGATGGGAAGTGGACTTTCCGGATATGTTCTGTGTATGTTCTCCTCCGTCGATAAAGGTAGGCAACGCATATGCAATTGAGTATGTCTATGGGCAACGGTCACTTCGCTATATCAGCGATTTCGGGTGGCCGCTCGCTCGTTTGCCACCTTATGATATAAAAAAATAAAAAGGTACAATTTTCCAGAAAAGCAACTGTTATGTCGCCGGCAACTGTTTGCGTGTCATTACATAGGTAATATGTAGAAAGCATTTCTTTGTGCCCTAGTAACTATACTTTTGTTACAAAGGGTGTTTTCTTTGTTTTTCGGTAGTCATTATTTTGTAACTTGAGAAAGTGTGACCGAAATTTGAAAGACGTGTTTTTAGTGCTTAAAAGAAACTGTTTTTTTTAAAACCACAATATTGTTGGTTCTGTGATTACGTTCCATAAATATGTAGATTATTCATATTTCGACTGTTAATATGTATATGTATATAAAATTATTTAAAAGGAAAACATCCTTTGTTACGGCTATATTTTTATGCTACCCGTCGCATGCGACTCCGTCCGCGCTGAATTAAAAAAAAAACTTAAGTAGCCGATGCGTTCTTCTTGCTTATGTTCTACATCTATGCCAAATTTCAGCGAGCTATGTATACAGCCGTTCTGAAGATACAAACATCCATCTATCCATCCAAACATTCGCATTTATATATTAGTAAGATTTAACATGAGAACTTTTGTATAAAATTAAAAAATAAAACAACTCTTTCTCATTCACATCAAAGCATAAATATTTGAGCTATTTATAAAATACTCAAGTAAAATAATTAACATTTATAAGCGGCAATCATTTGTTTCGCAAATGGTCATCTTACATATCCTTACCTCTCTAATCGTGACCATGTAACCTATAGCCCACTGAACCGCGGTCCATTATACGTGAGGTCAGTAGATCCCAAAGCTATTTAGTTGAGAAACTCTAACGTTGGAACGGTGGCTGTTTTTGTTAGTGTCCATTTGATTTGAAGACCCTTTAACTTCTCAACCACTGAACGCAGTACTATAGATATTTCTAAAGTTATAGCATATGGTACACTAAATATGAAGTAAGAAGAATGCTACCCACAAAAATGAAAATCAATTTAATATAATCATTTAAAGGTCCATTGGCTTCTGCCGGACGAGTGCGTGCAGTGGCACGCACGGATTAAACCGTTTTGTTTTGCCTTGATGCGATATGGGCGGCCCAGATGATGGACGCAGCGCTATGTAAATTCATACAAAGCAAACTAAAATCCGTTGCGGGCCGTGCGTGCCGTGAGTCAATGGACACGTACTTTAAGTCATCCGATATTTCTTGAAAAAAATAAAACTTTTTATTATACCTTAATAAAATTTACGAAAAAAATATTTATAGCATTTTGTGTAGCGATGACTTTAAAATACATTTATATTGACATTTATCTTTACGATATTACATAAAATAAAATCACCAGAGCAAAACGAGGCTCGTAAGAAGTTAGTATAAAAATATATTTTCTTTAACTGCTCCTGTATTTTTCAGTACGAGGGTTGTAATGTTTGATGACCGACCCGATTTTTTACGCGTTGAAGTGTCTACAAAGAAATGTTTTTCAGTTTATGCATTCTTACATAAGAAAAAAAAGAAAGCCCGCATAAAAAACATTCCCAAACAAAAAAAAAAAAATCTTAAACAAAATAAACTAAAAAGTGTCAAAATAATGTCATGAATCGAAAGTAATAAATTTCTCTTTTTTCTTGTAATAGGTATGTCTATATTTTACAATTATTGTTATTTCAAAGTCGGTGTCGGCCGAGGTTAATTAGTGACATTTCATATCTGAGGTGTCTTAGACCTATTTACATTTAAGTAAAAATAAAAGAAAAAAAAAATAGTTTGTGCTAATGAACTTAGTTGACATAAAGTATTTATGATTCTTTATGCGTTGAGTAACGTATGCGAACTCTTTGGTGGACACAGATTAAAAGAGACAGAGGTGACATACTGGCCACTAAGAACTTTTGCCTTTTTAATTATGGAAAAAGATAGATGAGGTAAAATACAACATAGCGCGGGAAGTCGAAGAGTTAACAACAAGATAGAGTTTGATGGGATTATTAAAAATAAACAAATTCTTGATGCTGTACAATTCGACTAAATTCTTGTGTAATGAAAAAGTTTTGATTTGAGAAATGAATTTAAAACTTCAATAATTAATATAACTGCTACCGGATCGATGACTTTGTTTTTAATTGACATTGTATAGCACCTCATTAGTTAATCCTCCTTACAATGTCAGAGAAGATAGCATAAAAAATTCGATTTTTTTATAATATATTTTGTTTTTTATTACCTATTTTTTACCTTTACCTGTCTAAAGTAAACTAAACTCTACGTCAGTTACGACCTAGTACAATGTGCTTTGTAATATGTTGCATTAGGAGTTGATAGACACGTCAAGTAAATTACGTCACGCCCCCTGCCAGCGAGACATTACAATAATGCATGTAGTTGGCTAATATTACGTCATGTATTGCCAAGTCGATAATTAAAGTCTATACATTAGATTGTAGGTTTAGTTTTAGTCTTACTTTATTCAGAGTCTTGTAATGGTTACATAAACGGTCAAATCTACAGTGGTAGAGCCCGCTTTAACATCTTCGCACGAATCCGTCCCGGCTCGCCCGGTGAAATACCACGACCACAAAGAAGAAAGGCGTGAAGTGGAAGCGATTCCGCGTTTCGTCTGATGAGTGTGTCCCGGAGGCCAAAATTAGTCCTCTTTCCCATCCCACCCTTTTTCTTATAAGGAAAGGATGGCAAGTGGAAGTGGACTTTCCGGCTGAGAGGATGCATGGAAAAGGAAAATATTTCCTTTCTATGCATCCTCTCCTCCGTCGATTAAAGGTAGGCAACGCATATGCAATTGCGTATGTCTATGGGCAACAGTCACTTCGCTATTTCAGCGATTTCAAGTTGCTGCTCGCTCGTTTGCCACCTTGTGATATAAAAAAAAATCCTATTGTAAATCCATGCTGAGTCTCTCAAAGTATTGTCTAATTCCAGACAGCTATTTCTTGATATTTGATGTAATAATAATTTTAAGTCGACCTTACTCATGAATTGATTTATACGGTGAAGGAAAACATCGTGATACTGCACACATATGAGATGAAATTCAAAGATATGTGTGAAGTCAACCCGCACTTGGTCAGCGTGGTTGACTATGTTCTAGCCACCCCTAACTTAGAGTAGGCTCCGAGACCTTCAGTGAAGAAGTATAGTGAGCTGATTGTGTCATTATTTGTAATCTTATTTCCAATTCAACGTCGCTTATAATTAATTAAGTTCTATATTTAACATACGATAACAACTTTGAGACAAAAGCTACAATCGTTCTATTTTGATGTGTAGTCTATTTCAAAGCATTACTAAGTTATCAATGACGACGTCTTAAGCAATTAAATATATTCAAACCAGACAACCGTTAACTTGTCCTATTAACCTTTGAATATGGAGAAACGGACTAAGCAAAGAATATTAACCTGCCCTTATCCCTACGGAGGGTCGGCACAGTATGTACTCCTACTCCTCCATACTTCTTTATCATCCGTCATATCTGAATCCACCCCTTCTTACGCATATCATTTTTCACACAATCCATCCATACTTTCTTTGGTATACCTCTACCTAAGCAAAAGATGTTGTAATTGATAAATTCTGCCACTATTCGCAGATAAGATGACAATCTTTATAAGCGTATACTGATTCAAACATTTACATACAAAGTAAGCGCACAAGTCTGCTTGCCCTTGACAAGTCCTGTCTGTTAAATGTTAAAGTTAGTAGCTATATAACTAAACTTGTATAATTATCGATCAGTACCGTCTGCGAACGTAGGTTATTATTCACAGTAGTTCTTGCATAAGTGGATTGGGTTAATGGAACGATGACGTCATGTTTGCAGCTGAGATATTGCTAAATTGACAGTGGCACATTGTTTCGATATTGTCATACATTCTGCTATAAATTATGCTATGTCTGCTTTCTTAAATTAATTTTTTTTTTCAAGTTTGTTTTATTTTTCATAATTGTACTCCTCAATAATCTCTAGAGCTGTCATATATGACTTCACTCCAGCTTTTGAAGGCCCTTGAGCCCAGTCACTCAAAGAGCGTCCCCTGAAGCGACCTAGGACCTCGTGGGCTTCCCAGTCTAGTAATAATAACGTAGTAACAGGCCACAATCGCGGCTTTTGAGGAAGTCCTTGAGCCTAGTTACTCTTAAACGAGATTTAGGTTCAGCGCCATCAACCCCGGTGAAGCAGTAAATGCCTCTTCTAGGCAAACAGTGACTACATAGTTACATGACATATTCTTTAACACGTTATCGATCTATATTTTTTTCGATCTTTTACCTATTTAACTGTTTCTATTAAAATATGGGTTTTTATTAGTACTGTAAAATATCGGTATTCAATAAGTAGGGCAACGAATGGTTGTTATCAACACGATGAAGTGTCGTACTTTCATATCTATATGACACGTGAGGTATTGATTTTTTCCACATACACCCTACATGTGCCGTTCTATCACTTTGTCAATAATATTCTGATTTTACTAGTTTTAGTAGAAAAAAAAGTTGAACAACCAATAGTTCCTTTTAAAACATGACTTCATCGTCAGCTCATTATGACCCCACTGAGCTCGGAGCCTACACTATGTTAGGTATGACTTGGCTATAGTCAATGCCTGGCCCAGTGTGGGTTACCTTCACATATATCTTTGAATTTACTCTCAGATATGTACAGATGGCAACATGATATTTTCCTTCAACGAAACACCAGGATATATGTCCATATGTCATTCAAAAAGCGCATTGGTATATTGCGAGATTTGAACTCAGGACCTGCAGATTACATATTAAATGCTTAACCCTTGAGCAGCCGATACATGACAGGACATCTAACAAGATTGACAATCTTAAATAACAGTGTACAGGCAATAGAAATCTATGGTTACACACTTCAATGGATGAAAATTTACGCAGTTTTGAATCAATATCAAACTACCAAATGAAAAGATATAGTCTTGTCTTTTATTCTCTTTGATAAACATACAGACTATATGTTTTCATACAATTGTTAGCTTTATAAACTCACGTTTAATTTGACCTTGAAACGGGTCAAATGTGTTTCTTTTTGGCAACAATGACAGCATTTGTCGTGACTATGAACAACACCGTAAGGATTAAACGTTTTTACCATGTTAGGTTTTTTGTTGGAATAGAAATTATTAACAAGCTGCCGCCTGCGACTGTCCGTGCTGAATTAAAAGATAACATTTAGTGAAACAAATCTATAATTAAAAAAACACAGAAAATATAAAGTAAATTTTGCTGCATATTATTTAAGAAATATAGCATTACTAGTGTCCAAATAACAACACAAGTACACTATTATCTGCGCAGGCGCATCCATTCATAAGGATTCTGTTACTCCGGTGGCGCATCGACCCAAATTGGGCCTTGGCCTCCGACACAAGAGATCGCCAAAGTCACCTGATTTGCGTCTACTCTTGCCATTCCATCGCTTGTAGTTCCCGCAGATTCAGCTCTACGGCTCTAAGGATTCTGTTAATGTTTTTCATCACACACGTGACTTTTATTAAGATTCGTTGACTCGTTCTGGAGATACTTCTAACAAACATCCATCTAAACATTCGCATTTATAATATTAGTAAGAAGTAAGATTTTTTGCACACTGAGGTCAAAGTTTTTAATTAATCTATCATTAATATTCATTTGTTGTTTTTTTACATGTAATGATGTAATATTGAAAAGTTAATAGCCGAATGGTTAATTTTATGGATTTCTGTTCACGAGGTCGGGGGTTCAAATCCCGCCATTCGACTATTATCGTAAACCATGTCCTAGCACAGGCATAGAGCTTAGTTGGAATGGTACAAGAAATATTAGTAAGCCCTTAATTCGATGTTGTCCAGTGTGACGAACAACTAAGTAAAAATATCTACTGAACTAGTTTAGAGAAAATTACGTAAGTATGACTTTACTAAAAAAAAAAACAGTTTTTTTGCTACAAAAAATTTCTTCGAATTAAGGTTTAAAACAAATCTGGTAATATTTTATTAAAAAAAATATATATGAATGTGACATGATAGTTGTAGACAAGTTGTAGTTTTAGTATTTGAGAAAAACGTCTAGATTTACCGATTAATACTTAAAAAGTTGCTTTCATAAAATGTAAACAATATAAAAAATATTTAATTTTATAGCTAAAAATAAATTTCCTACGATATAAAATGATGTTTCTAAAATTCATATATTTTTTGCTTTTTTTTTCTCAGCTATAAAAGTAAAAAGTGCTTAAAAATGGAATCTTTTCTATAAAGCAATAAGCAATTATCATCAGAAGGAATTCAAGAATTTATTAATCGAACAAAATAAATGAAATAATTTTCGTACATTTAGTAAATATAAATCCAAATCCAAATTACTGATATTCCCAAAGAGCAGTCGACTTTGTGAGTTAGCGAAGCGGTACTAACTAAGCTTTGATCAGTCTTGCAACTAAATAGTTTAGCTATCTTCTTTATTCTGTGGCGATTTATTAAACTAACTCACAAATCTTTAAAACTCGAATAAACAATGTAAATTAAAAATGTAATTTTTCTTTATTTAAATGCAGAAAGAATTTTATAAATGCAATCAAATTTAATTCAATTTACGAATGAAAATTGCGAGTCAAATCAATTTGATATTGAAACAATTTAATAACTCGATTAATCAGAATCGATCGAGTAATTGCTCCATAAACCGACCAACGATTTTATCAATTGATTTATTAATATCGTATAATAAATTCAGTATAAAAGCAAGAGCGAACGAACGAATGATTTTCTATTGTGAGTGAATGAACCGGCGAGGTAATTACACTAATGAACGAGTCATGAGATGTCAATGAACTGAATGAATAGTAGGACAGACAAAGCGTTTGTTTTGTGCTTTCACTAAATGAAAAATATGGTTCATTTCTTTAATACCTGTAGATTTTTTTTTATACCATAAGGCGGCAAACGAGCGAGCGCCTTATATCGCTGAAATAGCGAAGTGACCGTTACCCATAGACATACGCAATTGCATATGCGTTGCCTACCTTTAATCGACGGAGGAGATGATGCACAGAAAAAATATTTTCCCTTCCCATGCATCCTCTCATCCGGAAAGTCCACTTCCACTTCCCATCCTTTCCTTATAAGAAAAAGGGTGGGAAGGGAAAGAGGACTAAATTAGGCCTCCGGGACGCAGATGTTACTAATGTTATAAATACGAATGTTTCGATGGATGTTTGTTAGAAAGTATTTCCAGAACAGCATCACAGATCGCTGAAATTTTTAATAGATGTAAAACATAGTCAGGAAGAACACATAAGCTACAATTTTTTTCTTATTCCGCACAGAGTCGCGGGTCACAGCTAGTTGTATAATATAACCATCATGGGATTGCTTCAGATGAATATTTATCAAATGTTTGTCCCAAATATTTGGCATACCATATGGTAAAATAATTCTTTATTCCAATGTATTATTCAAAGCTGTAAGAACAAGTGGCTCAGATAAATGGAACTTGAGTAGAGTAGGCACGAAAAGATACGTAGAGTTTGTGTATTATTTATTTGAATAAGCAAATGATGGAAATGTTTTTGCGTTTATGTGTAACGTAAAAGAGCTTTCTACGTTCCTTTTCATAAAATAAACATCGTATTAAATGAAATGAATTTGAAATATGCCTATAAAAATGTATTTATTATTTACTAAGTTACACTTATACGTCTTTATTCTGTGTCGCAAAATAATTTCATTGTCTAAGGGCCCTTCGTACACAAGGCTATGTACATAAATAAATCTTTGAAACTAATTTTACATTCTTGCGTCGATGCGAGTTGTCTATTCAGTCTGTACAAGCATATCTAACAGTATTACTCTTTTTTTATATCATCATATAGCAAACGAGCGAACAGCAACCTGAAATCGCTAAAATAGCGAAGTGATCGTTGCCCATGACATACGCAATTGCATATGCGTTGCCTACCTTTAATCGACGGAGGAGAGGATGCACAGAAAGAAAATATTTTCTCCTTCCATGCATCCTCTCATCCGGAAAGTCCACTTCCACTTCCCATCCTTTCCTTATAAGAAAAAGGGAGGGAAGAGAAAGAGGATTAAATAAGGCCTTCGGGACACACACTCATCAGATAAAACGCGGAAAAGCTTCCACTTCACGCCAGTCTTCTGTGTGGTCGTGGTACTCGTATGATTGTCAAAATACACAACATTTCACGGAAAGAATAATATACTTATCGTAGTACTCTTAGGTGCCCGCCCTTGTAAAAAATGCCGCATGATTCTTGTAGAACTGAGTAGCGTTCTTGTCATATCTTGACTTATGTGTAATTTTAAGTTTAATAACCACTGACTGAACTAACCACGATGACAGTCTACAACTGTATTCATCATCATCAGCTCACTATACCTCCTCACCGAGGGGCTCGGAGCGTACCATAAGTTAAGGGTGATTAGGCCATAGTCAACCACGCTGGCTAAGTGCGGGTTGGTTGACTTCACACATATCTATAAATTTCTTCTCAGATATATGCAGGTTGCATCACGATGTTTTCCTTCACCGTAAGAACGTCGGACTGATGTACATAAGTAAATCAGAAATGGAAAAACACATTGGTACATGGCGGGATTCGAACCGAGGACTTGCAGATTGCCGATACCGATAACTGTATTACCTACCCCAAAAATATAGTTTCAAAATATAATTTTTTACAGTAAGGTCTTAGTGTACATCTTGATATACAATTAGCACATTTGTTAGGCAATTAATCGATGCTATTTAGTTAAGTGAGACATTAACTATAGTATTTACGGCGTCGTAATAGATTCGGATTAAGCTTAATGTATGCCATAAAACGTGCTTATGGAGCATTCACGTGCACGTTAAAAGAAGACGTGAAATATTACGCTACGGAACTCTACCTGTTGTAAATTCTGAAGTCAATATACCTTCATAATATTAACTGCATTAACATACTCGTGTTATATAATTAACGTAATAAAATATTACATTATTTAAATATGTATGAAATAACTGTAGCCCGCGACTCCGTTTGCGTGGAATTAAAACTAAAATTAGTAGCCTGTGTTCTTCCAGACTGTGTTCTACAACTATGCCAAATTTCAGCGAGATCTACGTGCCTTCTTACAAATATTCGTTCATTTAAACATTCGCATTTATAATATTAGTAAGATTATGCATAGCTTATGTTTTATGTAACATTAATAAAGGATCAAAATAAACAAGACAGACATACAATCTATTTTAAAGTTACATATAAAGAAAAGGAATTTTTACATAGTAAAGTAGGGTTCTATATAACAATATCAAATATCATATGCAGTCTTTAAATATGCTGTAGAATGTGCATGTTAGTAAAAAAATAACTTCATTTGTTTATTAAGACCTATAATATGTTATAAATCGTGTTTCAAAAACCCTGACGCACCCATATCAACAAGCGAGCACGGGAAAAAAAAATCACTCTAAATTATTCGAGTTAACTCCGCGTGAAATCTCTCCATTAATCTCGCTACTGCCTTCATTTTGCCAGAATAAAGAGGCGACATTAGTTTACAACGAAGGCTCGTATGACATTCAGTTTCATTACAAACCTTAAAGGCTTATGTAATATACGTGTGAGAGCAATAAGGAAGATAAACGAGAGCTTAAAAACGTAATACTTTCTTTAAAGAAGGTTATACAAAAAACCCGTAAGCTAAAGAGGTAGGCCGGTATTACGGATTTCAATTTTACGCTACCCTGACACAACTCAACGCTCAATCTACGCATACTATAATTATGGGAACTAATGTACATTTATTTTTTTATAAATTAAAAAAAGTATCATACTTAAAAAAAATTACTTTATAGTACGACACATAAAAGCTTTTTTTTTCAGATAATTCCACTTTTTGGACTAAAAAATTATAACATTTATTTCTACAAAATATAACATCCTTTATAACTGGTGGAAAAAAAAGGCTTCAGTCCTCGCAGCCCGTGATGGATAAAGTCTTAGGAGATTAATTATCTACGACAGACTTAAACTGTATTACGGAACTTTGCTCCAGTTTGTTGAAAAATAATTATGGAAAAGAAATATACAAGTGTGGATTACTTTGATACTGTATATTCAAATGATGTGTGGGTGTACCTATTTATTTATTGATGTTTTTTTTTATTTACTTTAATACCTAAGTAGAGACAATATTCGTTAGAATCATTTGGAGCGAATGTTTTTTTTTATATATCATAAGATGGCAAACGAGCGAGCGGCCACCTGAAATCTGAATTGCATATGCATTGCCTACCTTTAATCGACGGAGGAGAGGATGCACAGAAAGAAAATATTTTCCCTTTCCATGCATAATCTCATTCGGAAAGTCCACTTCCACTTCCCATCCTTTCCTTATAAGAAAGAGGGTGGGAAGGAAAGAGAACTACATACGGCCTCCGGGACGCACATTCATCAAACGAAACGCGGAATAGCTTCCACTTGACGCCTGTCTTCTGTGTGGTCGTGGTATTTCACCGGGCGAGCCGGGCCGATTCGTGCGAAGATGTTAAAGCGGGCTCTACCACTGTTACCTGTTATGATGCGCTTTTGTTATTAAGTGAAGTGTCAGATTTATTAGTGGGGGACATAAACGTTGATTTTTTAATAGACCTAGTGTTGCGCCGATACACTAGCAAACTATGGAATTTTCTTCCTAAGAGTAGAGAGCTTTATTCATATCAATTAAAACAATGTTAACTTTTTTTTAACACTTTCATAATCCAGCTTTGGAACTTTTATAATCGAGTTTGCATTCAAAATAGTATATTCCGTGATTCGTATGCAACAAATTGAACGCATCTATCTCCAATTGAAATCTATTCGCTATTCAGTTTGTCGATTAAGCGCATTCGCACAAAAAAGTATAAGTGAATGAGCGAGCGTCGGAGCGAACTAAAAACCGTTCGTTCGTTCGTTAATGCAGATTCGTTCGTCGATAACAATGATTGATCGAATCGTGGTCCTCCAATGTACATACGAATTCGTAGTCCACCTTCATTTCCATTTTTGCTGGATGTTTTATTTATTTCGCTTCCAATTTATTTCGCTGCAAATCATGATTTTGGTTACGCTCCAATTTGCACATTTACTGTTCATTAAAAATAAATAGTAGAAGCTGTTTTACGGTAATCAGACAGATCTCACTATCTTTATCAAACTTATTTTAAACATTAAGAAGAGCTTCAGTAGTTCAAGAAAGGACACTGATAAAAAGAGAATATAAAACCTAGACAAAGGTCTTACATTTTACTAAATTAATTACTAATAATTCTTTCTATCTTACTAACATTATAAATGCTGATGTTTAGACGGATTAATAGATGGACGGATGGATGGATATTTGTTTAAAGGTATCTCCAAAACGGCTGAACGGATCTCGATGAAATCTAGCGTAGAAGTAGAACATAGTCTGGAAGAACACATAGGCTACTAATTAAGGTTTTTTTAATTTCGTATAGATGATGTCGCGAGCGATAGCTAGTAGCTTATAAATTAACTATAACTTTAGTGAAGCGATAGTTCTTTGTATTCAATGTTTACTTTATAAAATGTAATTTAAATTTATTTAGTGAAGCATGTTCCCACTTTGGCGTGGCTTTGTTTGAATTATAAATGTACATGATTACATAAAGCGCTGCGAGGCGCTGCGAGTCGCTGCGAGCGCTTAATCTTCTGGATTAAATCGTAACCAACGCTTTTGGTTTATCTTCTGGTGCATTCATTTTTGCGGGCATGACTCCTCTCTGCAATAAAGTTAATTAATTTTAAGCGATGTATTAGTTAAACGGATGAAAAAAATTGTTTTTTCTTTTTATAACAAACTTTTTAATCATTTATAACACGTTTAAAACACTATTAGATTTTATAAGAAAAAAACGCTTTATATATTATAAATATAATTAAGTGAGAGTTATGAAGCGAAAAGTTTATTTGAATCAGTAAGAAAGGCGCTGCTTAGTATCGTACGACTACAGAGTCGTATTTCCATTTTGTGATCACAGATACAACTTTCGCTTCACTATTTCAGCGATTTCAAGTGGCCGCTCGCTCGTTTGCCACATTATTGTACTAAAATTATATGTAAATTCGAATGTTTAGATGGATAGATGGATGAGTGTGTGTTTGAAGATATCTCCAGAATGGCTGCTTGAATCTTGCTAAAATTTGGCATAGATGTAGAGCACAGTCTGGAAGAGCATAGGTTACTATTTTTTTATTTCCAGCGGACGGAGTCGCGGGCGACAGCTAGTCTTGTTAAAACTCTCAAATGTCAGGATGCGAATATTGCGTATTTGTTCTTCGTACCTACATTTGCTAACCCTTTGGGATAACTCTTTGTATTTTATATACAGAAACAAAAGCATGTCACAATGAATAAAGTTAACTTATTTCATCCACTTTCTACACAATAGTTCATGTTATTTGTACGTAGGGTTGTCAAAAAAACTTAATCAATAATTTAAAAACATTCCAGCCTTATCTAATGTATAACGTAGAGTTAGAAACTTTTATTGAAGTTAAGAAAACATTATTCATAAAAGAAAGGATATATAAATATTTTCTAAGTTACCAGAATTTTTTATTTTATCAATAATTTATATGTATACTAATATGAAGAGGAATAATTTGATAGTTTGCATTAAATAGGCTCCCAAACTACTGAGCCGACAAGTTAAATTATTTTACTATCTAGAAGCTGTACTATCCACGGGTGATAGGCTATATTTATTACAAGATTTTTTTAATCCGCGCGGACGAAGTAGCGGGCAAGTGCCTACTTATTTTAGCATAGCATTAATACAAAAAATCAATCTATACCTGATACTTGACATAATTTTTTCCTAATAGTAATTTTAAAAAGAATTTCTTAAAGTGACAACCCTAGTTGATATATCAATGTGTGCGTGCGTGTGGAATGCAGTCCGAAAGAATGTACCTCATCTCGTCCGACTGGGATGTCTCTACTACTCTTGCGCTATGTCCAAATTATGTTCTTGCGAATTTCATTTCTTACTTTGTACATTTTGCATGAAATACTTCTTAAACATATAATCCTGGTTGAAATTAGATTAACAAATATTTAGGAACAAAATAAATGCTTTAACTACTTCCGGTCGTCCTTTAAGTTACTTCAAATATAACTTTGAAATAAATAACCTAACGTTTTTTTAAGAATAAAACAAAAATCCTATTTACAGAAACTGTAATGGTTGAGACAGCGTCATCTGTTGACTGTTTTGTAGAACACAGATTTTTATATTACATTATTTTTCTTTGTTTTTTTTTTTGCAAAAAGAGTTTTTGAAACATGTTTTGAAAGTTTTCAACAGATATACTGCAATGACAACCGGATACAACTAGTCAACTATCGCGTTGTGAAATTCGAATTAAAATATTGAATGTTCACAAAACAATTGTCGGCTTAGAGTTAAATCCTTGAGGTCCGCTCACTACGGTATCGAGTCACCGCTGTTGCCCACACAATTTCGACATGCCACATCTAGGCCAAGTACGCTTCCTTTCCTTCCACAAGTGCGCTTAGAATAATGCTCTACTATCCGATAATTTTGTATTGTGCAAGGCTTAAGGAAGTCGAGACACCTGGTCGATTGATATATTAATTATACAGTAGTCCATTACAATGGACAGCTTAATAAATGTGTCGCGAATTATGGAATTTTACGTAATACGCATATTTGCAAACTGAACAATTTGTAAACCAAAAATATGTGTCGAAATTTATAGGTCAAAGAAATTGATTTTTTTTATATGAAATGTGACAAACGAGTGAGCTGCCACCTGAAATCGCTGAAATAGCAAAGTGACTGCTGCCCATAGACATACGCAATTGCATATGCGTTGCCTACCTTTAATCGACGGAGGAGAGGATGTACAGAAAGAAAATATCTTCCCTTTCCATGCATCCTCTCATCCGTAAGCGAGCCGAGCCAGGCCGATTCGTGCGAAGATGTTAAAGCGGGCTCTACCACTGTGCCGTTTTTGATACAGGATATCACAATAGAATTGACAAACATACGTGCATAATTTTAGACATTATAAGTTAGAATCCTATGGCGCGAATGGCGCGTTTTCGTTACAAAGTCAAGTATCAGAATGATTAGTGAGGGGACATAAACGTTGATATTTTTGTAAGGCTAGTGCGATAGTACACCGGCACAATGTCAAATTTTCTTCCTAACAATACATACAACATACAAACAATCGTACATAAAAAAATAATACATACCCACGAAACATATAACTTTCTTTTCAATCTTAAATATCCTCTTACTATGCTCCTCGACCTTCTATTAAAGGTAGGCAGCGCATATGCATTTGCAGATGTATATGGTCAGCGATCGCTTTTTCAATATTCCCCGTATAGTTATCGATCTGGCTATACACCCTTACCGTTTTATCATTGAATTTCGGGACACGCTGTATATAATTCCAATGATACGTATAAACATTTATCCTATCATATTCCGTACAAAAAATTCCACGATACAAAAAGAAAACACTTACCAGCTTGAGATTTATCTCCGCTGTGCCGCAGCGGGCTTTTTGCTTCCCCTAATGTCGTTTTACTATAACATTAATCAAATCATTCTTAAATAAATCTTAACGTATACATCGTCTTATTTAGGGTGACTATTTGTTTTCTTTTATATCTTTCAAGACGCAACGACTGAAAGGTAAATGGGGAAAAGAAATGAGATGGCTAAAATGATACATCTAATGAAGATTGCCGCAAATAGGAAAATTGTAGTTAAAGAGTTGCAGTCCCAAATCTATCTTACTTCTAGACATTATTAGTTAGAATAATTTGGCGCGAATGACGTGCTTACGTTACAAAGTCCAGTGTCAGAATTAATAGTGAGGAGACACAAACGTCGACATTTTAGCAAGGCTAGTGTTGTGTCACACTGCCACATTTTCGGATTTTCGTCCTAACACTTCTTACTAATATTATAAATGCGAATGTTTAAATGGATGGATGTTTGTTAGAATTTATCTCCAGAAAGGCTGTACGGATCTTACTGAAATTTGGTATATATGTAGAATATAGTCGGGAAAAATACATAGGGAACAATTATTTTCCGGGCGAACGGAGTCGCATGCCACATCTACTCACGTATAAAAGAATAGTTAACCAAGATGTAACACATAGAATGAACAGTCAATCGAACAAACGGACTGACGGTGTGATGTGACTTTAGTCACTAAAAAATTATAAAAAAACTTCTGTAATTTGTTAGATATTTTTCTAACTATCTTTCGTATTGGATTTCGCAGTAGTATTTAATTGAAAAAAATGTCAAAGCATTACTTATCCAAATAAATCGTATTATGGCATAAAAACGTTACGTCTTCAAGAAACCAATATCACCTCAAATGACATATCTAGTGACTTTGAATCCGGTTCAATCCGACCCTGTCCGGATTTGACATTTCGTTCAATGATAAAAAGTGTCCAAAGATAAATCCAACTGAGTCTATTCGAAAATCAATCGTTTGCGGTCACGATTTATGTAAACGTGCGTGATGAGTTTCCACTACCGAAACAGTGGTAGAAGAACATATTTTTATAACTCTAATTTCAAGGAGTATGATATGTTTTTCATTTAAATCAGCAGCTAGTAGAAGTTTTAGCAATAGCAGCAAACTACTTGACTTGTAATCAGCAGGCCCTGGGTTTGAATCCCGGTAGCAAAAGGCGGCGGCTCGCTCCCCGTCATATTCCGTCTCGAACAAGGGGGAAAAGTGTATTGCAAAGGTTCGTTTGTACGCGCCAAATCCGTAGTCCCTGTCTACCCCTCTGTTTTACAGGCATGAGTTGTGTTTGTTTAACAGCAAACTATGATTGGCAAATTTCTTCCAACTTCTGACCGTTTTAAGCTAATCCTAACTATTTGAAGCAACATGTTTTCACAATTTAAATTATATTTTTGTTAGAAAACACACTATACTTTACTCAAATATTTCTGAATGTTTTATAAACGTTTCTTAACATCCAACTTAACCTTCATCTCTACATTTCATTTATCATACGTTAACGAGCATTAGAAAGTGGTTAACTTAGTACACCTGACCGCAACATTCGTCACGGTCCCTTCACTTAAGTTGAGATGATATGTCACCTTGATAAATGACACACCCTTAATGCGATCTCTTTTCAAATGGGGTGGGAGGGGGTTGTTCATATTTCCTTGCGACGTATATCCATTAAAATATGATAACAGTTCCACAATCTAAAGGCTTTTAAATTTACTATTAAGTAGGTTTCGCCCAAGACTCCGTCCATGCGGCATTAAGACAAAACTTAATAAGTAACCTATGTATTCTTACAGACTTTCTTCTAAATCTGTGCCAAATTTCATCAAAATCCATTAAGCCGTTCCGGAGATACCTTCAAACATCCATCCATCCATCCAACCATCTAAAATTTGCATTATATCAGTAAGAACGCATTGATTATAACTTTTGTTTTTATTTACAGGATTGTTGCTGTGCCATTCGACACCTTGAAGGTATAATTAAGGTTAATTCATTTAATATTAAATTTCTACGTATTAGAAATCGAACAACGGTGGCTTAGGGGCACTTGACTTGTAATCTGCAGGTCTGGGGTTCGAATCCCGCCACGTAACAATGTGTTTTTCGATTTCCAATCGTTATCAGACATTCTTTCGATGAAGGAAAACATCGTAATGCAAATTGCATATATCTAAGGATAAATTCAAAGATATGTATGAAATCAACTAACCCGTACTTGGGCAGCATTATAGACTATAGATATAGCCTTATCACCCCTAACTTAAGGTAGGCTCCAAGCCCCTTGAGCTAACGATGATGACATGGAAAGCAAGAGATTAAGAATCAGAATTTGTCAAAAACTCATTCAGTTTTTTTCTCTTGACACTGATTTATGACGTCATCCATCGCAATTATAAATTAAATATAATACCAATAAAATAAGTTGTTAAGAATATTAAGCGTGAAAACATCTTTTTTATCATTCAATAAAAAACGAAACTAAGGCCAGAACAAAGTGCTAATACGCAAAAAATAGCCTGACAAGCCGTCATCCCATCCGACCTCTTTTGATCTCTTAACTCCATCATACTGATATCCTGAATCCTTCTATCGCAGTGTCCGATGTCCCAGCAATATCTATGCCACCTCAAGAGATTTGACCTTTATCCGTTAACACTAGGGTGAGTTTTCCCGTTAAGCATGTCTCATTCGAACCTAAAATAAATATCATTATGTGGTCAATAACTGTAGCTTTATTGAAGATGCACTACTTTGAATGTTGAAATTAGAGTATTAAATAAAATTTATATTTTTTTATTTACTTTTTACTAAGAAAAGACCTCAACGACATTTGGCTTGTAAACAAAAAAAATAAACTACTTGGGAGTTTTATCACATTATACAAATATTTATAAGTAGTTAAAAAATCTAGATTAAACTTAAAATATTGCCTTTCTTTAGGAAGTTCCAGGATCAATATCTATGAACGTTAATTACTCAATTAGATACCGTATCAATTACAGTATAAATAATGTATATCATGTTATATGCATTGCCGTTAATTAATATACATATTAATTACATACTCGATTGCATATGTTATTAGATAATTCTAAGATATCAGAGTTTATAATTACAATTAAACATGCGTACTAATTCAGTGAAAACTTGTTGAAAACGTAAGGAAAAAATAAAGTCGAAACTTATTATTTTTATGAGTGTTATATACAATGTAAGTAACTGGAGTACTGAAATTTTGACGCTGTCACAGAATTATCTTCAAAGGACTCGAAATATCTTGGGGCGATCCTTTCTCGACATTTCCGTGAAACATTCATGATTCAGTACCTCTATGTGGGTATTTAATTTGCAAAAATCAATCTAATTTCCAGTAGAATAAGGTTTCAAATTGTGTGCTATCAGTCAATTGTATTGTACAGAGCAATTTTCTTTTCGCGCTTTGTTGAACTGCCAATGTAATTTGCAACCTCATTCCTTTCTCAAAGACTTCACATATTTTTGTTTATTGTAGATATAAGCCAACATATTTGAGTTGTAACCTTAGCACTTCTGTTTCTTGCAAATCCTATGATGATAAGGTTACCACTTAAATATTTTGGGTTATATCAATATAAACACGTGTATTATTTAATAAATTACCAATATATTAAAAATAATAACCAAAACTCTCGCTGAATAGTTGGATTAAGGGCCCGTTAAATCAGCTATTATTTTAGAAATCTCGCGCATTATAAGGAGGTTGTCCCTGCAGCCTTGATCATTGGTTGCTTTAGTCATTGAATTCGGCAGCCTGTGGTGTACTGTTTTTATATAATATAGCTGTCGCCCGCGACTCCGTCCGCGTGGATATATAAAAAAAAAATAATTAGTGTAGCCTATGTGTTCTTTCAGACTATGTTCTACACGTATGCCACCCATCCACCCACAGCACATCCATCTAAACATTCGCATTTATAATATTACTAAGTTAAATAAAAAGCAGCTCTACAAGGCATAAATTAAAAAAAAAGAATAAATAATATGCTATGTCAGTCCCCTGGCTCTAAGCTCACTAATTTTCAATCATATCGGTTTTTCATATCGGTAAAGCCGTTCTTGAGTTATAAATAGTGTAACTAACACGACTCTCTGCTATATATTATATATATAGATGTTTCAATTATTTTAAATATTTTTTATATATATAAAAAAATAATAAATGAATGATACATTCAGACAATTTAAAACCATAACTCAATAGCATTTAAGTTAACAATACAACAATACTATAGTATCCAACATTAATCTAGAAAAAGGACAAGTCTGGGGCGGCAAACCGTGTAATTTGCAATTTCGCCAACAATAGGGAATATTATCCGTGAGTTCAAAGAATGTCGGCTCACTAAATTTACTTTCGTCTACACTTTAGTTGAAATGGAAAACAAAAATAATTTATCACTTTTATAAAACTGTTGTTAGTGACGCTAATCGGCGATTAAGAAGTACCCTTAGTGTTGATATACCATTCAAAATCTTCACTAACGAAGACAACAAGGAACAATTTTTTAGTTTCTAATGCCTGCAATTTTTTTTTCTTATAAAAAATATTAGCAGATTTTTTTCTAAATTTACTAATATTTCTTTGACTTTCAGTTGCATATGTCTATGGGAAGTGGTCGCTTCGCTATTTCAGCGATTTCAGGTGGCCGTTCGCTCGTTTGCTACCTTATGATATAAAAAACGTAGGCCTCCCCCATCGATTGCCACAATGCCCGGTCTTGCCCGCGTCCATTGTGAAATATGTTTTCGATATTACAAACGGGCACTCTAATTTAAATATGTATATATATATAGATTAATTATTCAAGTTCGATAATGTACCATAATTGTTACCAAAGTAATAATTCCATAATTTAAATTCAAAAGCTCGCGTTCGTTATACGTGAATTTGTCAAAATGTCTAATTGTGTGTCGCAAATGTGCGTCTTTAGAAATGATACTCGATCTTAATTAATGCCCGCCACAGTAATGGTGACGAATGACTTAATATTAAAGGAGAATTACTTCACTTACTCCCACACTTATAGTAATTTTGTAACTTGGAAAATGTTTCAAACATAAAGCTTCCAAGTTTTATAAAAAGATAATTGACTGATATTATCTTATAAATCTATATATATAAAAGAAAGTCGTGTTAGTTACACTATTTATAATTCAAGAACGGCTCTACCGTTACGGTTGAAAATTGGTGAGGAGGTAGCTTAGAGTTAGGAGACGGACATAGGATACTATTTACTATTTTTTTCCAATTTATGCCTTGAAGACCTGCTTTTTATTTATCTTACTAATATTATAAATGCGAATGTTTAAATGGATGTGATGTGGATGGATGGATGGGCGTTTGAAGATATCTCTAGAACGGCTGAACGGATCTTGATTAAATTTGGCACACAACAGACAAATAGAACATAGTCTGAAAATACACATAGGCTACACTAATTAAGTTTTTATATATATTCACGCGGACGGAGTCTCAGGCGACAGTTAATTACATATAATAAAACAAAACTCAATATTAAAAAGTCAAATTTTATGTGCAAGTAATTTTCATTGGTAGATTGTTAATGTAATTTTCAATTTAACATACATTAACAAACACTAGATGTTGTCAGTGACATAAAAAACAAACTTAATTAGTTGCCTTTGTATTCCAGACTATGTGCTACATCTATACCAAATTTCAGCAAGTTCCGTTCACCCGCTCCGGATATATCTTCTATCAAACATCCATCCATCTCAAACGTACGCGTTTAAAATTAAAGTAATTAGTAAAATTACTATACTATCGGGAATATCACAAGTACTATTAATTACAATTCTCTTTTTTAATATTATCACCATTTAAAAAGTACTTAAAACAAACAATTCAAATTAACACAACATAAAACACCCAATCCGTCAGAAAAGATCGTAATTAAGATTTTAAAAGTACGAAATCTTTTTCCCAGCGATGCGGCACATTTCTAACACCCCAGTTATAAGAGTAGCTACCCAACTTCTTTCAATACCCGGGGGTAACACCCCAATGGTAGCCCAGATAATGTCCTTTAATCGTTTCCTTTTTAACGTCATCGACAATAGAGCTTTTCTTGAGCTTTTATTAAAGCTTATAAACACGATGATGATTTGCTAAAATTTACACGATTTCCTCATAAATCATTTCATTAACTGAATGATGTCATTTTTAATAAAGTATCAGGGCTATTGTGATACTTAACTAGCTATCGCCCGCGATAGCGTTCGCACGGAATTAAAAAAACTTAACTATCCTATGTGTTCTTCCAGACTATGTTCTACATATATGCCAAATTTCAGTGAGATCCAAACAGCGTTCTGGAGATGTCTTCTAACAAACATCCATCCAAACATTCATATTTATAATATTAGTAATATTTACGCAAAGACTGGCCCGATTACTGTTACTACTATTTGTTACTATGTTAACGTTTTTAAATTTAAAGAAAATAATATGACAAACTATACTTACGTAGATTTAGTTATTTTATAAACTAACGATTATAAAAACTTTTTGTTACTAACGATACAAAGATATAGTGTTAAGGAAACAATATATATATTTGTATTATATAAAAAAAAAACAATTATAAAAACCATTTGTTACTCTTGTGTATCGTCTTAAGATATAACCGGATAGCATTTTGACACTTTAGTTGGTTTTTAGGGTTCCGTCCCTCGAAAGGAATAAACGCAACCCTTATAGGCTCGCTTTGTTGTCCGTCCGCATGTTTATCAAGAACCTATTTCTCAGGAACGCGTGAAGGTATCAAGCTAGAATTTAATTTTAATTACGAGGATTTTTTTTAAATATAGACCTTCCTATCTGTTTCATTTTACACCTGCTCAATCCTTATTGAAGGTTGATCCCCTATCTTGAATGTTTTCATTAAACTTTCTTAATTTTCTTCGACCCTCCTCTTTGTTTTTCTTTCATCGCAGCTTTTAGGATCGCGGCTAAAGAAATGGTTCATAATTTATGTTTGTACGAAATAGGTTTCCCTCCTTACCTTTTATTGCTTAAGTATGTAAATTTGATAATGCTATTGCTTACAAATATACGAATAAAATGAAATATAAACACATGTTTCTTCTTAACACGAAATTACATAATTTTTTAAATGTTAATATTTAGTAGCTAGACCGCGACTCTTTTATCTTTTAGCGAAATTAAAAGAAAATAATAAGTGGCCTATTTATTCTTCCAAGCTATGTTCTACATCTGTGCCTTTCATCAAGATCAAATGAGTCGTTACGAAGATACCTTCTAACAGACATCCATCCACCCATCTAAAAGTTTACCTTTAGTTCTAATATTTAAATTTTGAAACAAACACGCACAAAAACATGTTCTTATGCGTGTGTTTTGTCTGTGGAAATTCACATTAAACATTATATTGTAATTTTTAAATCGAATTTCTTTATAGGTTTTTGTGTTTTGTAACAATATTTCTCTGTTTTTCAACATTCGTATGTTTTTTTAATAGATTAAATAATAAAACACCGGTTGTACTGCATTCATCCGTGCAATTTGTTTTATCGACAATTTTCCAATCCGTGTTACGTAAATACAAAAATCCCACATTCAATTTGCCGACTTAATTGAAGTAACGATCTTTATATTATTTTTAGCCTTTTTTTAAACAACTTTATTAAGATCTTTTTTTATATATATCATAAGGTGGCAAACGAGCGAGCGACCACCTAAATTCACTGAAATAGCGAATTGACCGTTGCCCATAGACTTACGCAATTGCATAAGCGTTGCCTACCTTTAATCGACGGAGGAGAGGATGCACAGAAAGAAAATATTTACCCTTTCCATGCATCCTCTCTTCTGGGAAGTACACTTCCACTTTCCATCCTTTCCATATAAGAAAAAGGGTGGGAAGGGAAAGAGAACTAAATTTGGCCTACGCAAAAATCTATTAAAAAGTTTATGTTTGACAAAAATCCTAACTAAAAATCATTTCGTTATAGGTTTAGTTAGGATTATCAAAATTGTATTTGCATAAGCTGTCGCCCGCGACGCTATCCGTGCGGGATTAAAAAAAACTTAATAAGTAGCCTGTATGTTCTTCCATACTATGTTCTACATCTACGCCAAATTTCAGCGAGATTCGTTGAGCCGTTCTGGAGATACCTTCAAACAAACATCTATCCATCTAAACATTCGCATTTATAATATTAGTAAGATTTATTCAAGTATGTTTCAAAGTATTCACAGATTTTCAGTTAAAAGCTGACACTTGTAACAATGGCCGTTAATATTTAAGAGGTTTCTGGAATTTGTTGCGGTTCTTACGTAATTGTTCTTTATATAATATTTATCAGTGACAAAGACAATAAAATAAGCAGCTTTCATTCTCGTTTAGAAAATAAGTTGACATTGTACAACGAAATATGAAAATGATTTGTCTTTGTTATGACTTCGGCTTATTATGGTATCCAAATGTTAAACTTCGTAACTTAATTTTTAATTAATTAATGTAATTTGATAATTTAATTAATAGCCTATGTGTTCTTCCAGACTATGTTCTACACGTATGCTAAATTTCAGAGAGATCCATGCAGCCGTTCTGGAGATACTTTCAAACAAACATCCATGTAAACATTCACATTTATAATATTAGATGATCTGTTCAAAGTGTAAGAGCAAATTTACTTTTTCCGTTTAATAATACGAGACTTGTTAAAATCCATTCCTTCGTAAAACATTCTCCTGACTTTTTCATTGAAAATTTTAACGATATTCTCCCCTAACGAAATTATTTCTATCTTCGCTATAATTACAAGAAGTTGCCTCGTCGAGGCAAAAAAAGGAAGATGAAAAATTTCCTCCCTTAACATTCCTATTCGTTGAAACTTAATAAAATCTTCTGAGATATTTTTAAATAGCCTTTACTCAAGCTTTTTCTATAGAAGTAATGATCTTTCTTATATTTTAAATTCTGTTTACTTTTACAGTAAAAGTTGGCTACAGAGTAGGCCAATTAAATTCGCCAAAATAGCGAAGTGACCATTTCCCAACAAATGGATGTTAAATCTATATCCCTTCCTTATTCAAACTTTCGTGAGACATTATACTAAACTGATATATAAACACGGCTAAACACTCACGTATATACGTCCGGTGGCGGCACCGACTAGTTTCGAGCCCATCGGGAGCCCTTCATCAGGATGAGTGGCACTGGTATTATTTCGCGGACGCGGCCCGTCGGTCACTCAGTGAGCCGAAAGAAAAATAGTAGCCTATGTGTTCTTTCAGATTATGCTCTATATGTTTGCCAAATTGCTGCAAGAATCATGCAGCTGTTTTGGAGATAACTTCTAACAAATATCCATCCATTCAATATTAGTAAGAAGTAATCTTAGTTTCTTTCAACTTTATGTATTCGCCCGAATTACATTATTTAAACTTTACCAACAATATTTATTTATTTATCTATTGGAAGACCAACAACCATTTTTACAAATTAAGTATAAGGATTGGTTGTAAACATATAGCCAATTGTCCTCGTCGATAGTGGCATTTTACACAAATATTTTTGCGCGAACAAATATTATATAATATATAAAACAAAAAGTCAAAAAGCACAAAATAAAAGAATTATAAGATTACAAAAAATATTAAATATTCATCAGTATGTATTAATATTCCAAAATAATTCCTCGAAAAGTTATTAAACGCTTAATAGAATATTAGGACGGCGCCACACGAGACGGCTAACTAAGGAACTAATAGTTAATCCCAGTAATCCTGTGCTTACATGAAAATTTCTATGCAAATACAGAACATAGCTGTTGGTACACAAAATGGGATTCTAAATGCAATTGTTGAGGGGGATAAGACTACGAACATGTTGTAAGGAAAGAGCGATTAAAGAAAACTTATGAAAAACATTTTGAAAAGGTCTAAACAATTGAAAACAAATATTCGTATCTATTCAATTTAGGGGATTAGTCAAAGTGCATTCAGTTGATAGCGATTTCAAAAAAATGATAACGAATTTCAAAACTGTATGAAACTTATGCGCGATAATCACATGACTTATCGATAGTTATTGTCAGTTTTATACATTTTTTTAGTTCGCTATGGAATCGCTTTGAAGCGAATGCATTTTGTCTCACGCCTATGGTCATTCGAAGTCCATAATGTTCTTTTCCATGTCACAGACAATAGATTTCTAACACTTATCCTGTTGTATGGCCAATATAAGATTATTTTTCAATGGTAAATAATCAATCGTTGGATGGCTTAAAAAGTACAAGGCGTTTGTAATACCCAAAGGTAAAAAAAAACAACAGCAACTCATATTAGTTGCGCCTGTTTCAAATTTCGAATACAATTTTCGAAAAAAAAATCAATTTAAAATTTTTCCCAGAGGAGCAAATAATTAAAACCTGTTTTAAATACATTGTCTCTGATCTGTCAAAGATAGGAATGACGATATGTTTTATACAAAGATTTTGTTGTCAGATACCTATGGTTAATCCGCTAATTCTTAAACAGTGTAACCGCACCTTTATTCCTTTGAGTGTTTGCTTTTCCAGTTATAGTTAATAGCAGCCTTAAGCTAACAGCTTTATTTAGTTATAACAGTCGCTTCGCACGACCCAAGATTGTAATTACGTCTGTCTGTGCATCTTAATAGCCTCACTTAATATTACTTTTTAATTTACATATAATGTAACAAGCGAAAGGCTTCTACGGCTGCGACAATAATATTAAAAAATGTTTGTCTTCAAGTAATTTTTATTTTGTTCTTAACATTTTTGACTTCAACTTTCATCGTTTTTAAGAATTCTTACTTTCATCTAAACTATTATTTACCTTTGACAGTGCTCGTGGATTTCTAATACCAAAATCTCAGTTTAATAAATATTTTTATATTTGTTTTGTTAAAGATATTGAGCGGGATGTTATCTTCTATATATAGGTTTTGGTGCCCAGAAACCCACGGTTAATGGGACAATAATTTGTTTTTAGCCGATGTATGTTTTTTTTTAATTAGGATTATTTGTCTTGATTTTTAAGCAGCATCATCTGACGCTTCCCAATCTTAATTTTTACTACGATTATAAATGCGAATATTTGGATGGATGGATGGTTGTCTGTTACAAAGTATTTCCAAAACGGCTAAAGGGATTTAGCTGAATTTTGGCTTAAATGTAGAAAATAGTCTGGAAGAACACATAAGCAATAATTAAGTTTTTTTAACCCCGCGCACACAGAATCGCGGGCGATTGCTAGTTCAAATATAAAATGACAAAACTTACAAATAAGAACAAAATAGAATATCTCTTCAATATACAATCTAGCTAATATATAGTATATAATGTACTTGTTCAGATAAATTGTCCTTTGTAACACCAAAAGTCACTTTGCGTAACAATGCTCGTAATCTCGCGGGCTACAGACATTTTATTTCGTATGAAATTCTATTCATATCTTTATATTTATATACTTTATGTTAATATATTGTGTTTACATATGTTAGATTTATCATAGTGATTGCTATGTTTATCATCTTCTACTTTGTTAAACTTTTATTTTCGAAAAATAACACCGTTATTACATTTTGCGCTCATTCCTCTTTAACTCGTTTAATAGTCATCTTAAAATTGGTTCTATTATTTAAAATTGCGTAAGACATTATCATAAACTAAAATATAAACGGGCTAAAACTCTCACGCATATTCGTCCGGTGTCGGCACCGACTAGTCTCAAGCCCATGGGGGACTCTTCATCAAGGTAAATGGGACTGGTACTTCGCGGACGCGGGCCGTCGCTTACTCAGTTAGTCGGTGCCGACACCGGACAAATATAATCGTTCCATAGCCGTTTTCATTGTTTTAAAATTAGCAATTATTGTGTCTACTTTTATCCTTCTAATGTCCTAAATTAGCTAATTAGAACCAAACATTCCCGCCCGATCTAAAGGATAGCAACTCTGAAAATTACAAATGTCTATGGAAAAGCCTTTTGATGACATGACTAACACCGACAGTTGTCATGGTATTATGAAACAAATTTAAATAGACATGCTATCAGTATTAAAGGTCAATAACCAATGCGTTTAACATTCTCCGGTCAGGACGTGTCCGCCACCGAGTTTCCAATAACACGATCCAATAAATAATGCAAGAGACGTCCCGTTAAGCAGGACGCAAGATTGTCGGATTAACTCAAATATACGAGATACTGAATTTTTATGACGTTCCCATTGTTTTTTTTATAAAGAAAACCTATAGTTAAACTAATATAGCTATTTTAATTTTCTTTAGAACAAAAATATATTTTGCTGAAAAATAATTTGATAATTATTCTTAGTTAATAGTGCGCTTTATTATTTTTAGCCAAACTTTTTTTGCTTACTTATTCTATTTAAAAAAAAACTTTGGAAGAATACAGTATTCTATTACTATGCAATAATATCCATTAATAAGTTGGCAGTGGCTTAGGGGTTAAGCACTTAAGTTGTAATCTGAGGGTTCGAATCCCGCCATGTACCAATGTGTTTTTCGCGTTTAGATTTACATATGTACGTTTATCCGACGTTCTTGCGGTGAAGGAAAACATCGTGATGCAACCTGCACATATCTGAGAAGTAATTCAAAGATACGTGTGAAGTCAACCCGTACTTGTCCAGCGTGATTATGTCCTAGTCACCCTTAACTTAGAGTGGGGTCGGAGCCCTTCAGTGAGGACGTATAGTCAGCTGAAGATTATGAAGTTTACGGTTGTCATAATTCGTTATGTTTCTTGTTATTAAGCATAGTAAGTTAATCCTAGGTAACTGAACAGTTAATAAGGCCTAGAATCCCATATCAAGTGTAGTGATTGTGACATGTGCTCTGATGCGTTTCGCTGCAACGCGTGGGAAAGCATTTATGCCGTATTGCACAATCTTTGCTACGATGTTGTGTCATACGTTACGATGCCTATTGCTATATTTTCTTTAAGTGTAATTTTATGCACGGATATAAGGTAATTTGTAAACTCGTAATATTACATACGTGATTTTACTTTGTAATTTTACTAACAATGTTTGTCTGGGGTAAGTAAGTAAGACCTTTCGTCCCTCCGGCGGCGTCGGCTTTGCCAACTAACCGTGGCTTTCTAAGACTAAAATCCCCGTTTAAATATATTGTTATTTAAGTTTTGTCAAAGATGATAGAGATGACGGTTTCAGAAACCAACGGTAAGTCTAATATAATAACCACAACTTTCCAAAACCAGTCAGTTAGAAAATAGAGTAGTGTCATACGTAGCGAATTATTGCTCGTTTATTATTCATATTACAAAATAGCTATTGATTATCTTCATTGAAATAGAACACACGTTAATCGATAAAAAAACGGTATCTCAAGAACGTGCACAGATTTCACTGAAATTTGGCATAGATATAGAACATAGTTTAGAAGAAGACATAGGCTACTTATTAAGTTTTTCTAAATCCCGCGAGGACGTAGTCGCTAGCAACAGTTAGTTATCGTGCTAATATAAATGCGAATGTGGAGGGATTGGTGTATGTTTGTTAGAAGGTATCTCCAGAACCTTTGCATGGACCTCTATTAAGGCATAGATGTAGAACATAGTTTAGAAGAAAACATAGGCTATTAATTAAGTTTTAAATTCCGCGCAGACATAGTCGCGGGCGACAGTTAGTTGCAGATAAAAAGTAAATGGAATACGCAACAGACTAACAATTTTATTAACATTTATAGATGCGAATAATCAGAACACCTGCCTTCATAAAATGTTTCGCTGTACGCCATCTTTGGGGAAGGAAATGCGTACAAAATGGCGACATATGGCCCGTTACATTTCCATTCGTTTATATTATAAACTACCTATCGCCCGCGACTCCGTCCGCGTGGATATATAAAAAAAACTTAGTGCAGCCTATGTGTTCTTTCAGACTATGTTCTATACGTATGCCAAATTTAATCGAGACCCGTTGAGTAGTTCTAGAGATATCTTGAATGGGTATCCATCCATCCACATCACATCCATCTAAACATTCGCATTTATAATATTAGTAAGATTGATAACTAACATAGTTATTTGTTGTAAAGCAGGTCTTTTTATATACGTTTAATTTTCTAATTTTTATCTAGTTAACTTCTTTTCAACATTTTTTTAAATAACGAAATAAATACTTGTCATGTTAAAACGCGTAGACGTCTTTGTAGGCTCTTGTTAAAACGTCAATATGACCAGCTTGCAATTTTATTCTACACAATTATTAATATAAAAATCAATGTATTGCGTTTTACATGCATAGAAAACATAGTTCAAACGTCGACAAAACGTAACATCGATAACGTGGTAGTGATGCGACTTTAAGATTAATTTTTATCGATACTCAACAAATTTATGGATGTTTTTGTATTATAATAATTTCATTTTTGTTAATTGCGTTTCTAATTAGAGTTGTTTTTATGTTTTTTTTTTAAATTGCTTTTGAACATTTATTTTTAATGTGAACTGCAAGCTAACAACGATATGTATTTAGGCCATGTATTCACCATTTTTTGTTATATTACAAACTTGATTTGTATTTTATTGTACAGTAGCCGTCGCCTGCGACTTTGTCTGCGCGGGATTAGAAATAAAATTAGCCTAAATGTTCTTCCAGACTACATTCTATATGCCAAATTTCATCGAGATCCGTTCAACTATCCCGAAGATACCTTCAAACAAACATCCATCTACCCACCTAAACGTTCGCATTTATAATATTAGTAAGATAAAATCAAAGGCTAGATAAAAACTAAGAACAAGTCTATAAATACCAGCATCCATGTCATCAGAGGTTAATAACATTTAAAACACTGATAAATCATTATCAAGTTCGCAGCTGAGAAATGATGGGGGTCAAACGTATTTTAAAAATAGAAAACATTTTATCATGTGACGTATTTTGCTCTCCTTGTGTTTTAAGGTCAAGAATTTATATCATAATGATTAATTACACTGACATTTAATTGATAACAGATTGCATTGTTGATGTTTTTATACGCAAGTCATTTTTACGCGATTCCCACAATCGATATCTTGAATGCCAAAACAATTGAGCGTCGTTTCCTAAAATATCAAGAAGATTATTTTTGGCGACCTTATTGTTTTAAACTACTTAAATTTTTACAATACCCAAGTAAAAGATATGTTTCTTCGTTCTTTACATATATATAGTAAATTTCGGTGTACGAATTGGACATAAAACATCAATTTTCGTATGTTTGAAATGCAAATTTTGCAAGACAAAACTTTAAACATTAATACGATTATGATGCAACAAACATGAATACCATAGACAACCAAAATATCTTCCTTTTATTTTAAATTCCCACAGAAATTAGTATTTATCAAGTTAATTAAAAAAAACATAGACAAGGTGTAAATTGCAAATGGTGGGCTACGATTATTCACGTAGGAGCCATCGATTTATGTATATACAGTGTCGTCCATTAACCTACTGATATCTTATTTCTTACTATATAATGTTATAAATACGAAAGTTTAGATGGATGGATGAATGCTTTTTGAAGGTATCTCCAAAACGGCTGCATAGATATAGCTGACATTTGGCATAGATGTAATCTGGTGGCATAGTCTGGAAAGAAACATGTACTAATTTAGTGTTTTTTTTCTAGCACGCATAGACGGAGTCGCGTACTACAGCTAGTAATATAATAAATTACACTAAAGTCTATTGAGTGAGGTACCGAAGCTCATTTTACACTGATCAGTTATTTCTAGGTCATTCACCGTAGGCCGGTCGTAAATGTAAACAAGATAAGATTGTCTATAAATTTAATAAATTTCGTGTCGTTGACTTATGGCCGGCTACTTGATTATTTTTACACATCAATAAACCACGATGTATATAGCAACGATGCTCGAGTGATGAGGTCAGTTTCCAAGTCGATTTTGAATCGATTTTTTTAGAGATGAAGACAAAGTAGCTAATGGGTTGTGAGTGATATTAAAAATGTGAAAGTGGTCTTTATAAAAAAAGGAATTGAAATTTTATGGCAGCATTTATTTAACAAGATACTGACTATCGATAATACCTATTAAATATAACACGTGCCTGTAAAATCATCCACATTCAAATATAAAAGGCGTAACGTAACATACAACGAAAAAAATATCTTTAATAATATCTAACAAACGATTTGCATTTGTTTTGGTTAAATTAATTCATACTGCGTTTACGATTATCGATATCGAATGACATCGCTTCCCTAGAAGTAATCGGGTGGTTATCGTTGCGTTCAATTCATTGCGACGGAACGAGCAGTGAGACGCGCGTCCGCATCGCAAGCTCGCGCCACACTGAACCGCACTATACTGCTGGTAGGCGCGATACAGTTCAAAATTCCAATAGTTTTTTTTCTTTTATTTGACGACATTCAGAAATCTCAGTTGATTTACTTTGTGTTTGGTGTTTGTGGCAGAATTGTAGGTTATAATTGTTTTTATTCTTGTGATTTGTGTTTGTGTTATTTGCTCATTTAAACATTGTGTTGGAAATTCTTTTGACAATTATTTAAATCAGGTATGTTGTACTTTAAGGTTTTAGAGTGTTAATTTAAAAATAATGTTTATAAATTTTGCTTTATTATTATTATAAATACATTTGCATATTGCGATTCGATGAAAACTCTAAATATAATCCTCAATCCGGAAAATAATTGAAAACCGGAGACTGTAACAAAATAAACATTTGCGTAACGTTCCAATATCAAAGGCGGACTGTGGAATTGGCGAGAGTTCCTGTCAGAATGGAGGGAAAACTGGAAGGCAATCATGTCATTTTGCACCTCGTTCATTAGTTGTTCAATGTTACGGTTAATAAAAAAAACTGACTATTTAAATTTTGGACAGATGAAATTAAAACTCCATAACATTTTTCATGACAGCTAGAATATGTCGTAAAGTTTGGTAAAAAATGATTCTAAATATTATATACAACGTGACTAACGAGCAAAGGCCACCAAAATATGCCAAAATTACGAAGCGTGCCCATAGAGATCCTATCTACCTTTAATCTACGAAGAAGAGAAGGTGTAGGCAGGGTAATCCTCTCTCACTACAAATCCACTTCTCCTTCTCATCCATTACTTATAAAAAAGGGGAAAAGGGAACTGGGACTACCATTAGGACTCCGACAAACAAATAATCGCGTCGTGTTTTAATTTAAATATCGTAATTTCGATGTTTTTAATTTATGACAAAGTATTGGATGAATTAATCAGTGTGAAGCAACCCTTAGTGAAGCACAATGCAGTATGCAAATTGTGAACGAAATGATGAGTTTTACGTTCGTTTTTCCGGTAACGAATATGCAAATGCTGAAAGAAATTGTACTGCAGTGTACAATCGTTTGCGAAATTGTTTGCGCTGTAATATTGCGGTATTATAACGTTTTATTCATATTTTTTTTGCAGTAAATAATTTTTGCAAATAAAATGTAAGATTAATGTTATTTTTCTTTTATTAACTTGTACTTTATGTACCCAATTAAAAGTGTGATAATGCTATGTTAGAAAATGCAGAAAATCATATCTTACTATCTTACGAATATTATAAATGCGAATGTTTAGTTGGATAGATGTTA
Organism: Papilio xuthus; assembly: GCF_000836235.2. Taxonomy (NCBI): domain Eukaryota; kingdom Metazoa; phylum Arthropoda; class Insecta; order Lepidoptera; family Papilionidae; genus Papilio; species Papilio xuthus. The sequence goes on from NW_013531700.1 coordinate 4,682,390, forward strand.
GAAGGTATCTCCGGACCGGCTCAACGAATCTTGATAAAATTTAGCCACAATATAGATCATAGTCTTGAAGAACACATAGGCTACTTATTATGTTTTATTTTTTTCTGACTTTTTGAGACGCCTGTAAAACTATCTTATGAAAAAATTTTCCCTTAACACTAAAAAAAATCTCGTCCAGGGTACCGGAAATGCTGCCAACCTTGCGTTTAGTTTAATTCTATTTTCTTATAGTTTTAAGAATCATTAATCGCAAACAATTATATTCGCTTCTCTTGGTACAAATCGCTCAAGGTCACGAGGTCAGGGGGAACAAATTAAATGGCAACATCCCTCGCAGGCATTAATAGCTCATCCCATTACGATCCCGTTTCCAGGGACTGAATATGAATTAATTATAAATTTCAATTTAACTGAAACATATCTAATTTTAACAGTTGACGACCAATTATGTGTTGCTTAATTCTAATCTTACTTATATTATAAATTCAAGATGAATAGATGGATATTTGTTAGAAGTTACATCCAGAACGGCTTAACGGATCTCATTGAAATTTATAGATGTAGTACATGGTCTGGTCATACATAGGCTACTTACCAAGTTTTTTTTATTCCGTGCGGACGAAGTCGTGAGCTTCAGCTAATATGTAAATACCAATAATTTCTCTACACTGTCTCGCAAATGATCAATGCCAAACAAACTATAACATTCATTACAACTGTCTACTTCATTAACTTGACATTTCCGGGAACAACTTAACTTAGAAGCAACTTAAGTAATTTAACTTAATGGACACGTCACTGGGACATATAGGAGGCAGTGATTCAGTTACGTTTCAATCTTGAGATGAGATATCTTTCATGGTATAATTATATTGCAGCGATGGGAGGAATATTTTGTTCAAATGTTGTTGTAAAGATTGTACAGTCAGCTTCATAAATATAAATACATTTATAAAACATTTGTTGGCGACGAATATGTTTATTTTGAATTAAAATAATCAAGACGTTGAATATGCATTTATCATCAAAATGATAATTGGCTTTTTTAAAGGAACGGGCATCAAAAGGAATTTTTTGTACTTGGGCAATAAAGAAGTAAAGATAATTTTAAAAATACGAGAAACGAAATGTGCATTCCTTAACAACAATAGAGCTGCAGATTGGCTATTTTACTGCAGCCATTAGAGCAAGGAATTTTTGGACTTTAAAATATTAAACAATAATAAAATTCAATGTTTCTTAAAATTTGACAATAGATGCAAAGACGGCCACGGCGAGGGAACCATAAAATGTTTTAAGTTTATTGCACCTAATTTGTGTAATGGCTTGCAAGATGTGCAAGAACCGTGGGACCAGATGCCAAGGAAGAATTCAAGTAAATAATAAATATATAAAATAGTGATATTCGATATTAAGTAATATAGTGAAATTAGCATGTGATATCAGTGAGAGTCGCCACAGTTTTATCCCCAGATAGAGTCAGTGTAAATAACTCGTGTATGTCGTATGTATATAGCTCTTAAGGTACATCGCCACTGTAATGTAAGTTTAATGTGAATTGTTTATAACCTAAGTTTATTATAGTTGTCATTTATTGAATAGGTTATTTTTTAGAATGTACATTTGCGTGAATTACTTGTTATGTTTTTAATGTGTCAAATAGATAATTGTCGAAGTAGCATCCCACTGCCCATACATGTTTATATAATTTTTGAATACAACCTTTATGGAAACAATTTTAATAATTCATACATCTTAGAATCATTGTAGTCTGTAAATGACATGTGTATTTTTATGTCTAAGCTGTCTGTCTTTATATTTATGTTTAACCTATGTTATCTTAAATAACATGATGTACAATTTGTGTAATATAAATTATTTGTATTTTAATGTGTGTTAAATTAGTCTTATGCATAGGTTTTAACTCTCGATGTTATGTTGTGTTCTATTTGTACTTTTAATGTTTTAATTTGTAAACATTGTATGATTATTTTCAAATAAAGATACGTCTAAAGGGTCAGTCGAAACATGCGGGGGTCCGAGCGCTACCTGCTTAGCGCGCTTATAAATAGGGCGCCGTTCGGCGCAACACCAGTCGCATCACAGCTTCTACCGAGACCACACGCACGCGTTTTGACTGACCCCGAGGAATTACACAATTTAATTTAAAGTGTTTCTCTTGGGCGATTTTCCTGCGTTTTTGGTCGTAGCAAAATTGGCTACTCTTTTGTGGGTCCTGGATCGGTGTTACCGGCGCAAAGTGAGGTCCGAGTTGCGTGCCGCAAGGTGCAAGACGAGGTCCCTTACTTTATTTTATTAACACCGGTCACCCAATTGGGAGCTTGTCCCAGGCAGCGAGTAGGTAGTGCCTTCACGGGTGCTACCTAGCTTCAAGCAGCCGAAACAACATTAATAACTAGCATAGTGCCTTCGCTTTGAAAGATTAGTATCCACTCAAACACTCATATGCTTTCAACCACGAATTAATACTATTGATAAATAAGTGCAGACATATTTTTGAAACTGAGGAACTATACAAGTTTCTAATGTTATTTAAATGTATAGATATTTGTGTAGCTGACTGTACAATTCGTAATAAATTATTTATTTAAAAAAATGCTGTTTTCGTTTACACTTAAATAATTGTAGCAACTTCTAGTATCTAAAGCATTCACGCATCTCACCTAGAGGTATAGACAGAGGTTATAGAAAATCTAGCCAGAATTACTCGACGGTTGCGGATAGTTCTTAAATCGATTTGTTTATCATATTTGTCTATGTGTTTTCAGTAAAGTGTGTATGCAGTGTTGCATCTGTTCTTTGATAAAATGTACATATAAAATTATTTATGTAAAGACATGTTTTGTTTTTTTTTTACTTTTAAATATTTACTTCCTTACGATTTTCTTACGATTGCTTTTTTGTAAACATAAAAATTTTATGCCATGTTCTTTTACAAGGCTAGAAGAACAAGTTAACATAGAAATGTTTTGTATTTTGATGATACGTGTTTACGTCATAAAACGATTTATCAGCGTATAATTGAATCGAATGGTAGTTAAAATCGGCAATTCCAAGAGGGAAATTGCAATGTTAATTTGACACGAATGTACGTCTGAATTAGCGACATCATTATTTCGATGTAATAGACAATAAATTAATCATTTACCTATACGATGTTTACCTATTTGTCTGGATTATTTAATCTTCTATAATAACTAAAATTGTTAACCTAAAATTGCTTTAACCTTCATATAAAGTAATTTAATATGACATTAATATTTTTGTAAACTGACGTTTTACGGACTAGCTGTCGCCCGCAATTCCGTCCGCGCTGAATTAAAAACTTAATTAGTAGCATATGTGTTCTTTCAAACTGTATTCTACATCTATACCGAATACCAGCAATATCTATCGTTCTGGAAATACCTTTATACAAACATCCATACATCCATCCATCGCATCGCATTTATAATATTAGTAAGAAGTAACTGTTTGGTTTTTATCAAGCGCATTTTCCTTGTATTAAAGGAAAATGCCTTGATCAAAGATACTGAATTCGTTTCGTCTATTTTTATTTTCGATAAAAGTAATATTTAATTGAAGTCCTTTTGATAGCTCCAAGTAATTAAAAAGAAATAGAAATGATTTAAATTATAATTCAGCTATCGCTTTTCGTTATTAAAGAGTTAATTATTAAAATCATTAAAAGCAGTACTGATTACAAACAGATATACAAAAATATTAAAAAGTAACGGTCGCCCGCCACTCCGAATAAAAAAAAAACTTTATCAGTAGCCTATGTGTTCTTCCAGAATGTTCTACATATATGCCAAATTTCAGCGAGATCCGTTTAATCGTTCCAGAGATACCTTATAACAAACATCCATCCAGGAATTCATCCATCCTTCTAAACATTCGCATTTATAATATAAGTAAAAAGAAAGATGGCTCTTAGTTCGTAACGCAAAAACAACTAAACGAAATATGATTTTTTTGTCGATATTACATACAGACTATCATTTTATTAATTGAATGGATAGAGATAAAAACAAAAGCCGTCATATCTTTTATTCCATCCTCTCATCCCTTATATCAAATACTAAGGACCGGCATTCACACAATCCAGTAGTCAAGTACATTTCACTCCCAATCGAAAACCCACAAACCCTTTTCCAGTGTCTCGGCACTAATTAAAAGCAAAGCTTGAAAGGGTACTTCTGTCCGATTGCCGGTAAAACCTTTGCGAGATTGTGAAAGTGAGAACAATTAAAGCATCCTTACGCTGAAGGAAATTTCTTTTTGCGAGCTTTCGGAATTTACTCGATTATTTCTAGAAATTATACGCCATTGTTTATACGAATTAGGAATTAAAATTCGATTAATCAAAATGTTTAAAATATGAATAAGAGTAAAATAACCTATATTTCCACTGTACATATATAAAAAGTAGCTGTCGCCCGCGACTCCGTCCGCGCGGGATTAAAAATAGATGTTGGCCGATTCTCAGACCTACCCAATATGCTCACAAAATTTCATGAGAATCGGTGAAGCCGTTTCGGAGGAGTATGGGAACGAAAATTGTGACACGAGAATTTTATATATATAAGATATTGCTATATTTGTTATTTTCAAAGGATAATTTGAGGAAGATATTTTTGAAATGACATGATTTTTTTAAGGTTAAATAGAAAGAAGGTATGATATTGCTTAAGTATGCCATATGCATAATAGACTCGGATATGACGGCTGATAGAGATGTATGGAGGAGTAGTACATACTGTGCCGACCCTCGATAGGGATAAGGGCAGGTTGATGATGATGATATGCATAATACGGACACAATTACTAAATACTTAAAAATATATATTATCTTGCTAATATTATAAATGCGAATGTTTGGATGGATGGATGGTATTGGATATCGCTGAAATTTGGCATAGATGTAGAACATAGTCTAGAAGAACATATAGGCTAGTTAGATAGTTTAATACCCCGTGACGTAGACGCGTACGACAGCTAGTTAGTAATAAATAAGATATGAAATGATAATTTAAATTTTGATTTCCAAATGAATAATTCTTTGTATCCAATAGATAATGATTTCCTTTGAGGCTTTTCCTTTTTGAATAACGTTTTAGATTCTTTGTAAACAATTGGTGACGGAAGGTGGACATCGGGGCTATATCAAAGTCGACAAATTTGAAAGCTGAGTATTGTAACAAGTCTTTGATACCTACAATTTACTGACTTAATTAACGAATATTGTTTGCTTGTGAAATATATTTAAGAGATTCGGAAAATGAAGAAAATACTGTTTTATATAACAGTTTATTTACTTTGATGTAAACTAAATTAGACAGCGAAAGATCCTTTAATTTTACTAATATTATAAATGCGTATATTTTGGATGGATGTTTGTTTGAAGGTATCCCCGGAACGGTTCAACGGATCTTGATGAAATTTGGCACACATGTAGAACCTAATCTGAGACATCACATAGACTACTTATTATTTTTTTAATACTTATTAATTTACGTGGACGGAGTCGTGGATGACAACTAGTTTGGTAATACATTTTAAATATTAAAATTACTATTATATTAACGACTACAATCCACAGATTTACGCTGCGCATAGCTTAATTACTGATTCCTTTAAAAATACCAAGAAATAGAATATACGTGATTAAAATATAATATTTTATCATTGACCAAAAGACACGTAGCACCAAAAGAACACACGGTCAAGGATTCTCCAACGTTCAAAAGGAAAGAGCGCAGGTTAATAAAATGCCGCACAATTTTGCGGGCGTAATGGCACTCAAGAAGTAATACTGACCTAAGTGTTCCCCTCCTTCCTCACTTGTACCAAGGTATAGGCGGAAGCGGGTACCGTATTATTATTTTAAACGTTGTCGCTTATGAAAAAGGATATACTTAAAAAAGACTCAATTTCTCGATCACTGGCGCTACTTTCAAACTTTCTCAGTGTTATTCCTTCTCGTGTAAAAAAAATCCGCTTATAAATCTAAATTACTGTGAGTAGAATTCAATAAATAAACATTGTAACAGTTCGTTGTTTTCGGATGTGCACAAAATGTGAATGAACGTTGTGTTTGTTGAAACATTAGCGTGTATCTAATAAGTCCAGTCGATGTTGGTTTAGTCTGTTTGTTCTTCACACACGCGTTTTTATACATAGTGTACCGTTATTCACGTGCACTAAAGAAAATATAATATTATGATTTAAATAAAACGTATAACTGACAACTTAAGAAGACACAAATGTAGTAGGTAAATTTTACTTCGTCCGTGCGTAAAAAATAAACAAAATAAGTAGCCTATGTGTTCTTCCAGACTATGTTTTATATGCATGCCAAATTCATCGAGATCCGTTCAGCAGTTCTGGAGATACCTTCAAACAAACATACATGCATCTAAACATTCGCATTTACATTATTAGTAAGATGGCCATTCCTCTCAAATATCAAACTCAATGGACTGTTCATGGAATTAACCTAAATAAAAATATAATATAACACGTGTTAACTTTAGAGAAATGTAATGCTTTCATTTTGGCAATTTTCGTTCATGAAAATTTATCACAAAATACACATTTCTTGCCACATAGACTAAAATATATACGAGATCCCCAACTTGACTTCCTTCCGTCGCGGATGGCGGGAAACTGCGAGCCGAGCCAATATGGCGGACAAAGATGGCCGCCTCCAACACGCGGAGTTCAAACCAATTTGTTAAACCGCCGAAAAACATACGGAAGTTAAATAAAATAACAGCAATAAATTAAGATTTTAACGACTACTGTGTTTTATAAAATTGGACATTTTAACTGTTACACATTCTTAATTTTTATTAATTTTCATTTAACTTGCTTTATTTCTTAACTGAAATGTATATTTTCAGGTTTACGATTTATCTTTACAGCGAATTTAGCCTAATTTTGAAGAAGAATCTTACAAAAATTGTTTTGAAATTTGTAACAGGCCATCTAACTAGGTTGTTGATTTAATCGAAGTTTTTTATGTTTAAACTAGCTATCGCCCGCGACTCAGTTCGCGTGGAATTAAAAAAAACGTATTAAGTAGCCTATATGTCCTTCCACACTATGTTTCCACATATATGCCAAATGTCATCGAGATCTGTTCAGCCGTTCTGGAGATACCTTCAGACAAACATCCATATAAACATTCGCATTTATAATATTAATAACATTCTACGTGTTAAGTTGTCTTAACCGCAGCAGATGGCAAACAATAGTATAGTACAGCCAGAGATGTGAGATTAAGCTGTTAATATGCAAACAGCGTTGCCATGATCACCAAGCGTTTGTGGTGACGTCTGGTTGGAAATCAAAACGTTGCGGTTTACCTACGTATTATTTGGTAATTGTGAAGGCTTTTTTGTATGAATTTCTTCGTATCCTTTATTTTAAATTATGTGTTAAAGATGTTAATTAAAAGTTACGTTTTGTCTCTAATTTTAATAAGCATAGAATTATGTTTCGTTTCATAGAATAAAGTACTAACAGTTGCCCGCGATTTTGTCTGGGCAGAAATAAAAATCTATTAATGGTGTAGCTTCTTTACAGTGAAAGAATCTTTCAAATCGGTTTAGTAGTTTCTGACCCTATTCAATACAAACTAACAATCAAATCTGATCTTTTTATAATGTTATATATAAAATTCTCGTGTCACAATTTTCGTTCCCATACTCCTGCGAAACGGCTTGACCGATTCTCATGAAATTTTGTGAGCATATTGAGAAGGTCTGAGAATCTGCCAACATCTATTTTTCATCCCTCTAAATGTTAAGGGTAGTCCACCCCTAAATTTTTTTTTAATTTTTAGACAAACACGCGAACGGAGTCGCGGGCGACAGGTAGTATTATAATATATTGTTGTTTATATAATATTTCTAAAACTAAAATCTCTGTAAAAAAAACATGGTCATCCCTGTCATTATCTTTGACAAACCAGGGATAATAATATGTTTTAAATGGAGATTTTGGCACTCAGAAACTCACAGTTAGTAGCTTATATTAATGCCACATTAAGATCTTAAACCAAGTTACATTCGCATTTCAACATTAACGATATCACCAAACTCGCGAGCTAAGTGACAATGCAAGTATAAAATTTTCTCAGTTTAGTATCTTGGCTCAGTTCCATACGCGAGTGAATCTCCAATGAGCCTTCAAATATGCAACTTAGTTCACTTTAATATGAGCCCAACTCGTATCTGCTCAAGTTTACATCCAAGTTAGTAGATAGTCCAATGGATAAAATTAAGGCATCCGAATTTAATATTAAATTAGATTTATAACTGTTACTAGCTGTAGCATGCGAATACGTCTACGATGAATTAAAAGAAAACTTAATTAGTAGCCTATGTTTTCTTCCAGATTATGTTCTATATCTGTTCCAAATTTCATCGAGATCCGTTGAGCCGTTTTAGAGATACCTTCTAACAAACATCCATACATTCATCCTTCTAAACATTAGCATTTACAAACTTACTAGTTGTCGCCCGCGACATCCTCCATGCAGGGTTAGAACAAACTTAAATAGTAGCCTATGTGTACTTCCAAACTATTATATGTTCTACATCTATCCATGCAGTCGTTCTCAAAATACCTTCTAACAAACATCCATCCATCTATACATTCGCATTTATAATATTAGTAAAAGTAAGATTATTATTATTTATTTTTTTATTATTTTTAATTAATAAAATGTCAAACAATCTCAAAGTATCGAAGTATTCATACGATATAGATATAGTAATTCATAATACAAAGTGGATGGCAATACGTGGTTGAACGAGCGTAGGCGTTGCCCCTTGCATCAGCAAGTGGCCGCTGCCCTTGTCTGGTCGTTGTCATCTGGGAGTCGTTCGCATCGCCTGGAATGCAATGTCACGACACCGTCGTGACATTTCCACTAATAAAACCAATGTAATACAAACCTTATTCGGTAAGACATAAAGTTCATATTTGTAGATGAAATACATTGCATCTTAAGTCTATTCGGTTCTGTTAGACTAATAGAGCCCAAGGGAATATAAACTGTATTAAGAAGACAGATAGGTTTAAATTTAAAAAGCTTTATTAATGAACAAAGGGCATTATCCAGACTCCAGTGACTCCTTAACATGCATTCCATACGTAACAAATAAATATGTTTACAATGTAAAGGGGCTAAAGTTTACAATTGCGTGATTCGATTTGGAGTTACTACGATATGTAGCGTAGTTGTACTTGAATGGAAACGGTTGTAGATTTCTAAAAGGACATGTAACGCGTCGATTGGTTATTGAAAAAGGAATTTACATCTGTTGGAATAAGATTTATATTCAATTGTATATTTATGAGGTCGCGTCTGTCGTCGGGTGCGTCGACATTATAATTTTAGCCCGGTTTCATGTAGTTTTTATTGCGGTAGGCTTGGAGATGTATGTTTTCTTATTGTATTCAACAATTCTGAAAGTGATTTTATTGCTACATATTTAATTTTGAATAATTATAAACTTTTAAGAAATAAAGGTCAATGTAGCTCGCTTTACGGAATTATGATTCGAAGTTTAAATGAAGTCGTGTTATCTCTATCTTTCTCTATATCCAAAGACAGAGATGGTTGTTAGACATTTCTTGATGAACCCAGTATCCACAAGGCAAAAGGCATATTAACCGTACATTTAATGATTAATAGATGAATAATTTATAGCATAATAGCATTGAACTAATACAACATATAATTATATGGTAGGGTACTCGTAAAATTGCCCGCAATTAGCCACCCACGGCGCTTAGCTATTTGGGTCGATCTAAATGTATTTCTATGAACTACCTACATATTCGAACATGTTTGTATCCATGTCTGTTTATTGATTACTTATGTATAACATTTTAGTAGATATCCATCCATCATCAGCTCATTATACTTCCCCACAGAAGGGCTCAGAGCCTACCCTAAGACAGGGGTGATTAGGCAATAGTCAAACACGCTGGCCACTGCTGGTTGATTGACTTCACACATATCTTTGAATTTCTTCTCAGATATGTGCAGGTTGCATCACGAAGTATATCTACACCGTAAGAACATCGGATAAACGTATGTAAATCGAAAATCGAAAAACACATTGGTACATGGCGGGATTCGAACCCAGGATATGCAGATTGCAAGTCAAGTGCTTAAACCCCTGAGCTACCGTCGCTCTCTAGTAGATATACTCTACGAAAAAAATGACGTTATAAATGGTTTGTTTTTAATTCATAAAAATCCCCACCGAGGGATTCGAACCTACCCTAAGTTGGAGGTAATTAAGCCTAACCGCTGGTTCCTGATACCAATATATTTGTATAAAACATATCTTCATCCCTGTGTTTGACAAAACAGAGATAACAATATGTTTTAATAAGGAATTTCGGTCTCAGAAACCCAGAAACTAATATTTATTTTACACCCACATAGTTTTAAATGAATGTACATTTATAAAACATTTAAAAAACGCGATAATTGTTGTGTAATGACCTAATATTTAATGGGTTTCATGACGTCAGAAATCGCCTTGAAATAGGAAACCATGTTACGGAAAAGTTATAGCGTAGTTGAGCCCGGCAGTCCATTGCCGATTGTATGAATGGATATAACTAAAGACAATCAAACAAAGTAAATTAAACTCTAAGTAGTTTCAATAAGGTTGGTTTTTGTAATATATTTCTATGGTTGTTAAGACGTTTTGTAATTATTGCATAGTATTTGTGGGTGCTCTTTTTGGCAATCGTAAATACAATTTGGGCATGACAGTAACGCGTCTAGATTATTGCGGATTAGTGTCAATTTATTTACATCTCGGAAGAGAAATAACTGCATTATTATTTTTGTATAAAAAAATCTTGATCGTATAATTTGAACAGACTGTTTTTGATTAGTATTTTCATCAGAGGAGTAATCGAACTGAAAAATGGCTTTAAAAGTTTTGTTTTTGATTCAAACTTTCTAAACCCTTATTAAACCAAATCATCAGCGTACGATAAAAGTGTTAACATTGTATTTAAGATAAAATATATTTAATACACTATCTAACCGTGGGTTTCTAAGACCAAAATCATCGTATCAAACGTGTTGTCAGAGATATGTTGTATACAAAGATTTTGATATTAAAAACCAAAGGTCTTTACAAAAACATCATCACAAATAAAACTATCAATCAGTTTTCATCTGACTTTAACTTTAACAATCAAAGATAAAACGTTAACCATTACTTAGTTGATTCATATCCAAATAAAAGATCTAGAATAAATTCGCTGACAAAGTTTGAACATAAAACGTCTAATAAGTATAGTAGTCGAGACGTCCGTTTGTGCAAATGACAGGAAAGAATCGGTGCTAAGGAACTATAATTGAGTTAAGAAAGTCTTGAAGAAGAAACATACTGAGAGACAGACGGGCGAATTAATAACTCAAAACTTAAGCAGTTGACAGCGAGTTCTTGTGAAAATTTATATCCTATCTTCTCGAAGGAATTAAGTTTTATAGATAGCCTCTATTGCTTCAGTATTTTACTTTGAAAAATAATACATTTTAAATATATTTAAAAAAATTATAATAGGGTCTCAAAGGTATAAAATAAGGGATTTTAAAGCTTATATTTTATTATACGTTTAAGAATATAAATACCTGACTATATGTTCTATATATGGGGAGCGTCGGTGGCTCAGTGGTCAAGCACTTGACTTGCAATCTGCAGGTCCTGGGTTCGAATCCCGCCATGTACCAATGTGTTTTTCCATTTCCGATTTACAAATGTACATTTATCCTACGTTCTTACGGTGAAGGAAAACATCGTGATGCAACCTGCACATATCTGAGAAGAAATTCAAAGATATGTGTGAAGTCAACCAACCCGCATTTGGCCAGCGTGGTTGACTATGGCCTAATCATCCTAAGTTAGGATAGGCTCCGAGCCCCTCGGTGGGGACGTATAGTGAGCTGATGATGATGATGTTCTATCTCGTTTTTAATTTTGACACTCTGATCGGTGACACAGTTATACAACACCTAGCTGTCGACCGCGACTCTATCGCACGAATTGAAAAAAAACAAGTTTATAATTAGCGTATAAGTTCTTCCTGACTATGTTCTAAATCTTAGCTTTATTACCGCAATATCCATTCAGCCATTTTGGAGATATCTACTTAAACATCCATCCATCCCTGTATACACACATTTATAATATTAGTAAAATTTAATTCATTATTAATTTACAATAAATATTAATAAGAATAAAAATAAAATTGGTAATCTTCATTAATTCATTGTTGCTTTTAATAAATTTTAAGCATTACTTTAACCAATCTGCTAAAAATACAACGTAGGAAAATTTTTCCCCATAGCTCCTTTTCATAACGCGTCAAAAGCTTTCCTGAAAGTGGAATTTTTGTAAACGGCATCACGCTGGGACAGCGGGTGGTTTATCGTAAAATTACAACAGATACGTTTACGTTCCACGTTAAGAAATAATTTACGCAACAAATCCAACGTTTTTACTCCAAGTTATAAGCGGAAGCGATTCACAGCATCTAATCTATGCAAAAAAATAATAAGGCAGTCCTCTCCGGGTAAATATCTAAGATTTTTATAATGTATAATAATATTCAGTATTTGTAGTGAAATACTAAAATGAAGGCTTTAAAATATTAGGTCCATTTAATAAGCCATCTTTTGAGCCATTAAAATGTTACTATCTATTAAAATTATATCTTTAATTATTTTAAAAACTTTCTAAGCTTTCAAAACAGTAAGAGTGCATGAGAATTTCATAAGAAACTAGCTGTCGCCCACGACTCCGTCACTGCGAATTTAAAAAAAAAATTAGATTATGCTTCTAGATTATTTTCTAAATCTATAACAAATTTCAGCGATATCCATGCAGCCGTGCTGGAAATAATTTGTAACAAACATCCATCCCTCCATTCAAACATCGGAACATTCGCATTTATAGTATAAGTATGATATACACTAACTATAAAAGTACAAATATTTCTTCTATTTGTTTGTAATGCACAGACTTTTTTAATGTTATATGATGACTCAATGTTATTAATTCTTGTACCACACGTAAAGGTTTCTTCGGAAAAAATGACCGAGTTACCGACGACAGCGCGTTAGGTGAGATGTGATAGAGTGCCGTGACTGGCGACTTCCACCCCACTGGATAGAATAAAACAGGAAAAGTACAGTCGTGCGGCCGAGTGTAAGCGGGTAAAGTTTTCTAAAAAATAAATATTGTCATTTTGAAAAAGGAATATGTGCAAAAAAGACTGTGGCCCAAAAGTCTGTGGATGGCGTTTGTTTGTCGTCCTCATCATCATCTTCCTGGCCATATCCTATTCATGTCATCCGGCACACAATGTTTGTTGTTATTAATACTATGTTCTATATGTATGCCAAATTTCAACGAGATTCATGCAGCTATTCTGGTGATACGTTCTAACAAACATGTATTCGTACATCCAAAGATTCGCATTTATAATATTAGTGAGATTACTAAATTTAACTGAGATTATATTTAAGCAAAACATATAGTAAAAGAATCGTCTTGTTTAAGATTGCTAATAATAGAAATACAAAATTAAATTCTTAGAAAATCGCTCCGCTTATAAAACCGCTCGCAGTCGGCCGCAACTTTACACATACGATAGTGTTACCAAGTCATTACAACGAACAAGGGAGGATATTACGTACATTTGTCAAATGGCTACTAAGAAAGAATTGTTTTTTTTTATCCCGCATGATTTAGAATAATTATGTACGGACCAGCGCCTAGTCTAGGACATTGAATAATCGGTGTTATTATTTATTGAGTGTCATTAGTATGACACAGTACTAGTCGGACAATATTAATGTTTTTCCCGAGTTATTGTCTGTGGTCAAGTTTACTGGATTTTGTAAATGGCTTTACCGTTTTCTAACTAGAAATATACAACTTTAGTATCTCGGTATTAAAAAATAGATATTTTGCCGATTCTCAGATTTAATGAATATGCTTATTTACATACAAATCGGTCAAGCGGTTTCGAAGGAGTATGGTAACTAACATTGTGACACGAGAATTTTTATCTTACTTATATTATAAATGCCAATGTTTAAATGGATGGATGTTTGTTTGAAGGTATCTCCAGAACCGCTTAACGGATGTCGATGATATTTGGCAGGGATGTAGAAGGTAGTCTAGAAGAAAACATAGGCTACTAATTAAGTTTTTAGTTAATTCCGTGCGGACGGACTCGCGGGCTACAGCTATTATAGAAATAAATGTTTCAAAATTAGTTATTAATCAATTCTTATGCAACGAATCTACTAAATAATTCACTATATACAGTGTACACTTCCCTTGAAAATTATAATCTAACGAACGTTTAATATAACTCTATAGTTACAAAGTTTTTAATTGGAACGCCGACGTCGCAGTACCGTATGTTATGTAATTGAAAACAAAGAAATATAAAGAGCTTGTTATGTTGTAAATGGGTCAACCGATATGAGTCAAACTGGCAAATGTCAAGATTGCAAGGTTGACACTAACCTATCTTCAATGGTACACTTTAGTGCAAAAGTGTTTCTATTATCATTTTCATTGTAATAATTAACGCAATTTGTAATAAAAAATGCAATGTAAACGACCCATCAGACGAAAAGAGTTCATCATCATCATCATCAGCTCACTAAACGTCCCCACCGAGGGGCTCAGAGCCTACCCTAAGTTAAGGATGATTAGGCCATCAACCACGCTGACTAAGTGCGGGTTGGTTAACTTCACACATATCTTTGAATTACTTCTCAGATATGTTTTCCTTCACCGTAAGAACGTCGGATAAATGTACATGTGTAAATCAGAAATCGAAAAACACGGTGGCTCAGTGGTCAAGCGCTTGACTTGCAATCTGCAGGGTTTGAATCCCGCCATGTACCAATGTGTTTTTCGATTTTCAATTTACATATATACATTTATCCAAAATTCTTACCGTGAAGGGAAACATCGTGATGCAACCTGCACATATCTGAGAAGAAATTCAAAGGTAATCACCCCTAACATAGGGTAGGCTCCGAGCCCCTCGGTGGTGACGGATAGTGAGCTGATGATGATGATCCTTATTTAACTCCCCTCAGACTGTTTAATCTGGTTGTTAGATAACACAATTATTTTTAAGGTGTGTCTTCAACCAGCACTTTGAATAGTTTTACCTTTCTTCCTTCCTTGTATATTTTTTGTTACTCAAACCTTACCTTACAGTTAAATAAAAAAACTACCTCCTGTATAATATAAATTTAATATCATGTCTATAATGTTATAAGTCTTCTCTTTATGTTGAAACATCTTTTGATTAATAAATATATATGTATTATGTTCCAGCTTTAGCAACGAAGATACTCACGTTATTCATGCGAGATCTCTATTAATTAAAATTTTATATTTACAAAGAGATGTAATCTCAAAAGAGAATTAATAATGTACAATGAAGACAGGCGTCAAGTGGAAGCAATTCCGCGTTTCGTCTGATGAGTGTGCGTCCCGGAGGCCTAATTTAGTCCTCTTTCCCTTCCCACCCTTTTTGTCATAAGGAATGTATGGGAAGTAGAAGTAGACTTTCCGGATGAGAGGGTGCATGGAAAGAGAAAATGTTTTCTTTCTGCGCATCCTCTCCTCCGTCGATTTAAGGTAGGCAACGCATATGCAATTGCGTATGTCTATGGGCAACGGTAACTTCACTATTTCAGCGAATTCAGGTGGCCGCTCGCTCATCCGGAAAGTCCACTTCCACTTCCCATCCTTTCCTTATAAGGAAAAGGCTGGGAAGGGAAAGATTACTAAATTAGGCCTCCGGGACGCACACTCGTCAGACGAAACGCAGAATTACTTCCACTTCACGCCTGTCTTCTGTGTGGTCGTGGTATTTCACCGGGCGAACCGGGCCAATTCGTTCGAAGATCTTAAAGCAGGCTCTATCACTGTCAACAGTCTAATAAAAACTGACGTATTACCAAACTGCGAACTGAACAATTTAACTGACATATAAAATATTGTGAAGAATATGTGTAGACGGCTTTTTTGATGACATTAACCAGGTCAATGTGTTTATGTCCCACTTGTATTGTGTTATTAATTATTGCCTATTGTTCGTATCAATTTATGCAACACTATGACAATATTATAATTTTGTAGTCCAAGGTATAGTGTTGATTAAGGCTGACTATATGTTAAGTTGGCAAACTAACAAAGTGGCCATCGCTGCCCATAGATATACGTAATTGCAGATGGGTAGTGTAGTGTAGTGCACGTAGTACATGTAGTGTAGTGCACGGTGGACAGACAGAAAGAGAATAGTTCCCCTTTCTATGCCTCTTTTACCCATCTTATAAGTTAATGGTGGCAAGGGAAAGAACACTAATAAGCTTAGAAATCGGTCCCTTTATTCGTCGAGGAAATCAAAGCGTACCCAAGTTAGGGGTGAATAGGCCATAGTCTATGCTTACCAAGTGCGGATTGGTTACACACATATCTTTGAATTTTTTCGCTGATATGTGCAGGTTGCATCACGATGTTTTCTTTCACCGTAAGAACATCTGTAAAATGTACATATGTTTAAAATCGAAAAACACTTGGCGGGATCCAAACCAAGATCCAGTTTGGTACAGTATCTCTAAGTATAACGACATTTGCCCGAGTCAAAATATCATAGAGATTTGTTGACAAACGCGCAGTAATGTAGAAATAAATTAACCGATGCGAATTTAGAAATTGTCTTACACACCGCTTGGTAGTTCCGACAACATGATTTAAAAATCTTCTTAATTAATTAATAGGCAATTTTAGTAACATGAAGCAAAGATCTGAAAGTGTCGCGGTTGTCTATAGCAATTTCCTGCAAGTTTTAAACCGTATACGTCTAAACAAACTATATGTTTACATGCCTACAATTGAAAATAATAAAACTTGCCTGAACCATTTAGTTAGTACAAATTCTTGCTAATACATTTTACATGTCCAAAAAAAAAATAGTTACCTAAATTATACACCATTTTACATGATCGTGTGTCACAGATCGTAATTTATAAAAATAGATGTTGTCAGTTGACAATTCGTAGTAACACTGGCTTGCTGGCTTACTGCCAACATCTTCATTGAGAAAGTAAGCGCAACATATTTGAACTTGTCTACATATCAATGAGTTTCTTGTTAGTAGATTCTTACTTTTAAAATTGCTCCTACATACGACATGCGACAATTTGCTGAAAAATAAAAGGATTAAAAGTATGTTTGAAACGTTTTTATTATTAGGTGATTTTATTCATTTGTTTTTATTGTTTATTTTGTGTCGTAACAAATAGAACAATACGTGTTTTTTGTTTTCACCACATTTTAACGCATAAGCTTAATTTTAATAAATTTTATAAGACTCTGGATCATCTTACTAATATTATAAATGTTTGAAGGTATCTCCAGAACGGTGATGAGATGTAAAACATGATCTGGAAGAACAAATACGTTTCTAATTAAATTTTTATTCTGCGCGGAAGGAGTCGCGGGCGATAGCTAGTGATTTATAATAATTTCGTTTATTTTAGTATACACGTGAATAAGTATTTTTGTACAAATTATAAACAGTTCATCGCAGCATGACTATACAAATTCCTAACGAATCAATAGATCCCGACCTTGTCTTACCGAGTACGTTCACCTAACGCAAAAACGCCTCAATGCGAGAAAAATATCCGAATTACGATACCTATTGTATATAAATATAAACTTAATATCACACCGTTGCGTAAACCAAACTTATAACCAATCAATTTACACCGAACGATAAAGTTATGCGTTCGTTCATTACGGTATAAACCTATTTGAAATCCGTACAAGGGCAAATCATGACGTCATAAAGACGCATTATTATAACGCGTATTTTACTTTAAAAAAACCAATTATGTAATTGAAGAATTTTACTGACGCGACACTTTTATTGAGACAAAGTGACTATTCTTATTGCTATTCGCTTCGGTGTGAACGTCTTATGTATGACCTCGAGACAGCCCGAACGACGAACCACAAATGTATCACGTATTCGCTCCCAAAATTTTCCAAAGATTTAATAGTATTGATTTAATTAAGTTCAAACTATATTCTTTTAATATATTAATTCCACAAGTTTTATAACAGAGTCTAAAATACAATTTTAAATTGTAAAGTCCTCGTAAATATGTTACATTTATAGTCGAATATCTTGTTGGCTCTTAACTTCGCACTACTCGCTGCGTAGAATACAATACGGGGCTTAGTGGGATGCGGCTGGATATTCCGTAGCACGCCTATGACCTTGAGCCGCTAAGATATTTGAAAAGAACTACTCCTAACCGATATTTATTTATTTGGTTCATCGACAAAAGCACAAGTGTTCTTATATACATTTTAAGCACTGTGACATAAGGTTTCAAGCAACATGTAATTTCACTTACAGACAAACACAACATATATAAAGTATTGGTACATCCCCTACAATTTCATTATTGTACTAACACGGCTACATTTTACGTCATTAGGTTTAATAATATATTTTTAAATCAATGCAATCTAAAACTCCATCTTTACTTATTATTAAGAAATTTGTACATCTTTCACAGTCGCTCTGTGTAATTTTACTTGAAGATATAAACTCCGAGTCTAGACTTTATCACACAATCTACATTTATTATTGTTGAAATGGTTTCGGTGATAATAGATTTGATAAATTGGAGAGATATTGTTAGAATTTATTACGAATAATATAACGAGAATGATTGAGATGTCTACGAGAGACTTCTTTGTTCTTTTTAACATATTATCAAGGGTTTCCACAACCGAAATACATGTTTAAAAACATTGAAAATTATTTAATTAATTATGAAAAAAGCTAGAGATAACGATATGTTCTTGAACACGTGTTTCGTTAGTGAATACAATATAACTCACGCCCGTAACCCAGAGAGGTAGGCAGAGACGGACCGCTATTTTGCGCGGTCTTAATACTCAGGTAAATACTTAAACTAGCTGTCGCTAGCCAGTCTCTCTGCAAATAATTAAAAAAAAACTTATTTAGAAGCGTATGTATTCTTCCAGACTATATTCTACGTCTATGTCAAATTTTAGCGAGATCCGTTGAACTGATACGGAGATACCTTCAAGCAAACTTCAATCCATCTAAATATTGGCATTTATAATATTAGTAAGATTAACTGTCACCCGCAACTGTCAGCGCGGTATAAAAAAAACTTTAATAGATACCGATATATTCTTCCAGATATTTTACATCTGTGTCAAACTTCAACAAGATCCGTTGAGTCTATAACAGGCAACTATTTCTTCAAACAGTGTAGAAGTGTAGAATTCCCAGTTTTGTTTACCATGTTCCATGTTCAAAAGTTACACGCATCGAATACAAGAATAACAGCGAAATACAATTTTCCCTTCGAATAAACTCGTCGAAATGTTTTCGGAACATGCTGTATAATAACTTTACTAACATGTGCGCTTGAAGGCGACGTTTCTTTAACATTAATAATGCTTACATTCAGTTAAGTTGACATTTAAATTTTATTAAATACATCGCCTTTGAATATAATTTTCTTTTTGTGATACGTAATATTAAAGGTAAAGCCTAAGCCTCACATTTTTATTTAATGAGAAAACTAAAAAAAGATCTTGTGCTGTAAAAAAAATAGTTCCGTTTCCTATTTAAGAAACCAAATTGGATGATTAGATGACATAGTTAAAAAAGAAATTACAGCGTTTGTTTTTTGCATGATGTCGCACGCGACTCTGACCGCGCAGGTTTAAAAAAACATAATTAGTAGCCTATGTGTTCTTCCAGACTATGTTCTATATGTATACAACATTTTATCAAGATCCATTGAGCCATTCTGGAGATACCTTTAAGCAAACATCCATCTAAACATTCGCATTTTTAATATTAGTATGGCTACAAAAAAATCAGAGAAAAATTCTCGAAACACGTACATCCAATTCACTTTATAAATATCTAAACATTTACTATCTGGCCATTTGAAGGATACGCAAGTAAATTGACAAGACAGGGAGAATATATAAAACAAATGGACTCGCTTGAAAGGGTCGAAAGGCTTTGTGTGAATGCTTGATTGAGGGGGAGAGAGTCTTCAATCTTTCGTGTTATTGCAATTTAAGAACGCTTTTTCCTTAAATTCGGCTTAAAAAAGGTATAACCCTTGAACACAAAGAATATATCTGTTATCGGTCGCATTCAACATGATTTTTATATATTAGTAGGTTTGAAAATCGAACACAGTTTGAATGTGACAATTTTTTTTTTATTTGTAAACTGGTTAACATTTTTCATCTCGACTGTACATAAGAACTTTTAGAGTAAACGTTAAATAAAGCTTATAATAAAACAATGGAGCGTCTCAACTCGTTACTAGCAGCTGCGAGCAACTTGCTTGATTTATGTCTGTTCAGAACTCTGATGCAAAACACCTATACGATACACCACGTGTCCAAACTTATAAGAACAAGATTTAGAGTTTTGTGATTTTAAAGTTTAAACTCTAATATAATGATGAGAGAAAAATATTATGCATGCTTTATTGGAATAGGAGAATAAGTAAAAAATAGAAAATACAGATTGTCGTTGTGCGACCTTATTCCTCTATGTAGGGTAGGTACACCAGTTTTCGTCCACCAAATAAATTTATAAAAATACATTAAAAACTTTATCGATTATTTCAACATAATATAGGTAGAGTATGAAATATAATTAGGATTTTATTAACACAATTTAAAGACACCTCACTGGTCAAAATCGGTTCAGTCCTCTAAGCTAAATGTCTATTGGTCCTCGCCGTATGCACGGCCCAGAACGGATTTTAATTTGCGTTTTATTATTTTACATAGCACTGCGTCGATCATCCGCGCCGCCTGTATCGAAATATTAATTCAATTGCAGGCCAACGGAAGCGTACTTTTAGGGTACATTCGATAGCAATGGAACATACCTTACCCACTTAAGTCAGTAGGGTAAAAATAGTATTCAGGGAAAAAGACAATATGAAGTTCGTCGAACTGTTGACTTATTAATTCTTAACCTATAACTTTATTCTAGTCGTGATTCCTTCGAGTAAACCATAATTACGTATTAATTGGACGGTGTCTGTACGTGCGTCACGGAACCCTTTTGTTCTCGTCTATTGTATGAATTGTATCACAGGACATGAACGATGCACGATATTGTTCTCCAAGGATATTGTTATTTTGATACGTTTATTGTTTATGATAATATTATTATGGATGGTATCGATACAACGCTTGTTTTGGGGGTCAATGTAACTTAGTAACACGACGAAATACTTTTTTTATACTTCTCATTAACATCATCGCTTCAGTGATTAAAAATAGAATTGAAAATATTATAAATAAAGTTTTATTCTTTAGTCTTTATTTAAAACATATTTCAATAAGAATTACTTAACTCTATATTAATTATTAAGTGACTAATTAATTTAACTATAAATATTATAAATTATTAATTTTGCAGATTGTTTTAGAATCGATGAATCGAGAGACGGACTACTAGCAACTCGGTTTTATGAATTAATAAATTATGGACTAAAAATCAATCTATTGATAGAAGTATAGATAAATTTAATAAACAGATAACATATTACTAATCATTTTTGACATTTTATAGTCTATGCCCAGAATATCGGTGTTTTTTAATATTGTGTGTCTTTCCAATAAGTGCCTTTTTTATTAAATATCACGGAGATGAAAATAAAATAATAATAACAGTTAATAAATCTTTTTATTTGACATTAACTGCAATAACCATTTAAAAATAAACGAACATAATATCTGTCATTCTTCAACCTAAGTACCACTGGCCTTACGTCAAATGAATACAGACTATACGATAACTGTGATAAATAACGCGTTATAACGAGAAAATAACGTTCAATTTTGTGGCGGAAAAAATTTTTCGAGAGCACGTAAAAATTTGTATTACAATAAAGACGAGTATACATGACTGTAGCTGGAATACTTGCATGCAAGCTACTTGTACATGTGTAAACGCTAGCTGGCATGCCAGTAGATGGCACGACATTTGATTTTAGAACAGTTACGGTCATGGATATGTATGGAGGGGTTAGAGGTTACGAAAATGCATTTCGAATGTTTTTATAAGTATACGTCTTGAAGTTTAAGACATGTAACATGCAAATATATCCGCATTACACCAGTAGCCGGCATGTTCCAGTGACTGGCAAGCCAGTACTCCAATCTACAGGCTTGTATATTCGCCCCTTATTCGGTTTTTTGTGTTGTACTTTTTAAATGAATATTAACGAGGTATTTATTCTTGTTTCAGGTAACATTGACGCAAACATTTATTTGGATTAACAGTTTACGAGGGAACGAACCAAATTGATCCTTTGAGGTTAGTTTATTATACAACGAATATTTTTATGTTGAATGCGAATTTGATAATTTATTTTTACACTGTGGAATAAAATGGAAAAGCAAAAATTTTTTACGATACGAAATTTATTAAATTGTTGATTTCAAAAATCAATAAGTTCTCGTAGAGTTTGAAGTCTTACCATTGGTTTTGGAGACTAAAATACCATTTCTTAAATTTGTTAAAAAGCGTCAATAGCCTAATGGTTAAGGATACGGATTTCTGATCACGAGGTCGGGGCTTCGATTCGCCATTCATCTATTGTCGTAAACCATATCCTAGCACAAGCCTAGAGCTTAGTTGGAATGGTAAAAGAAATTTTAGTAAATTTACAATAAAATTTGCTAATATTTAAAAACATTGACAGGACATTTATTGGAAAGTAGCTATGTGTGCAACGAAAATACTTTTTTAAATTCCACTTCAACGAAGTCGCGTACGGCTCTTGTATTAATATTGTAATTCAGCGAAATATGATATTTAAGAAAATGTTCATATTTATATATAAATGAAATAAATTTTATCTTTGGATTGGGCTTAAAAAAAGGTAACTGAATTCAACCTAATTTATACGTCGAATTCAGTCGCAACCCTCCATCCCCCGGGGTGAAAATAAATTGAGGAATGGCCTTCACTTCCGAGGTGACGTCCCTTACTAGAGAATTATATTAAATGTCGTCATTTTTATTTTTGGCTTGCATATATTAGTGTACATCATTTATATCGGAATACGAGATACAATTTATATAAGAACAAAAAAAAAACTAAGGTCAAACGATAAGTTCACTTAGAACAATACTCGATTGCGGAACTAAATGAAGAGTCAATAACATCTCTAGATGTTTTTGTCTTGTTTTTTTCCAACCGAAAATTGTTTCCGTGTAATTCGTATAATAGGTTTGAAATAAGTACGTTCGTGTCTTTGTCCTCTTTACTTTGGATAATAATAAAATCCAATTCAAAGTTTACTTAATTTTGTCATATACTTATCATTTCCTATTTTTAATCCTTTTTGTGTTTATGCTGAGTTTTTCTGGCATTTCACATTTATTTAATGATGAATTAAAGGTGATTAAAATTATTAATTTCGAAAGCAAATCTTCATCTACGTTGTGTACTTTTAATTACCTCTTCTCTCAATTTTTATTTAAATTAGTTATCACCCGCGACTCTATTTACTATTAGCGCAAAATTAAAAAACTTAATCGCCTATGTATTCTTAG
This sequence comes from Papilio xuthus, assembly GCF_000836235.2. Lineage (NCBI taxonomy): Eukaryota > Metazoa > Arthropoda > Insecta > Lepidoptera > Papilionidae > Papilio > Papilio xuthus. The sequence goes on from NW_013531700.1 coordinate 4,706,158, forward strand.
AGACTTTGTTCTATGTGCCAAATGTGCGTTCCGGAGATACCTTTAAACAAACATCCATCCATCCATCGCAATTTCGCAACATGATAATCAGAAATCACGTGTAACAGTATTAGAATCGCATCCGACAGCAGATAGAAATAGAATAAAAGATTACCTTTAATAAATTTAAGAAAATTTACTCTCATAGTTAAATAATGGCTTATTAAACTAATATCAAACTTAACTAAAGGCCGCCTAAAGACTGGGAACGCATCTGCGGTTCCTCTGGCATTGCTAATAATCATGGGCGTTGAACACCTCGGTGTTCCCGCTGTTATAAATAAAAACTATTTCATTCATCTTGTACATTATCCTTTTGTCAAAAATGTACGTATATAAAGATAATCTCATTGTTACGTGAACACGACACGTGTAGGAAGTAATCGTGTGTTGCGCGTGAACACTAGCTGTAACGAATCGATGGGAAATCGATTTTTTAACGTCGTAAATCGTAATCGTAATTACGAATGTAATCGATGACGGCATATCGATTTCAATTATTTAGAAGTATTCGTGCGTCACCTGGTGTTATAGTCGAAGTTGTGATATACTAGCTGTCGCTCGCGACTCCGTCCGCGCGAAATTATAACAATTAGTAGCCTATGTGTTCTCCCAGACTATGTTCTGCAACCATGCCAAATTTTATCAAGATCCATGCAGCCGATTTTGACATACCTTCAAACAAACATCCATTAACATCCATACATAAACTTTGGCATTTATAATATTAGTAAGATATATTCTTATCAAAATGAAACTAAAAAAAAAACAAGTCTTACGTAATAAACGAATGCCTTAACTTAATCTTAAGTGAGTTTAGAATAGTAAAAACAATTTAATTTATTCAAATCAAAACCACCGATTCATTCGATACGTGACATTAAAAACAAAAGTAAAAAAATGGCCGCTATCACTATGACATACTAAACCTTCCAAGCAATTAACTACCTTAACACAACTATTTAGAATTACTTTTCCTTTGCCTGTACACTTGGTACTTTCACTAAGTAATGCCAATGTCAGCTCGACTATTTTCACTCGCATTATACAATCTGTTACGTATTAATTGTGACGTAACTAAAACCGGCACGTGGGATTTAATACAAGTTTTTTATAAAGCCACTCACAGACGATACTTGTTGAGTTTTATTTAAATAAATTTATAATATCAATGTACACTTATAGGTAGAATTAAAGGGATTTAATAAGTAGAAATTAACGAATTAGCTTAATGGGTACAAGTGGTTTGGAATAATAGACGTGGTACACACCCGCTCAACTCGACTTTCTGAATACAACTGTCCCAACACCAAGAAAGTATCAAGACAGAAGTCAATACACGACAACTCAAAATCAACTGAGACCTCTATTCGATGATCAGGATGTCACGGAATAATATTTTTTCTTTTTATAAATTCAATTACCACCCTTACATGTATTGGGCAAATATAGGGATGACTGACTCCGTCCGCGTGGAATAAGAAAAAACTTAATTAGTTCCCGGCAATTATTCGAATATTTCTAACCTTTTAAACCTTCCCTAGACCTTCACGAACATTTCAAGACCAAGATAAGATAAATCCGTTAAGCCATTCTCGAGTTTTAGCGAAACGAACGAACAGCAAATGATTTTATTTATTGACTAGTTGTCGCCCGCGACGCCGTCCGCGTGGATATATAAAAAACTTAATAAGTGTAGTCTATGTGTATTTTCAGACTATGTTCTATACGTATGCCAAATTTAATCGAGGTCCGTTCAGTCGTTCTAGAGATATCTTCAAACACCCATCCATCCATTCACATCACATCCATCTAAACATTCGAATTTATAATATTAGTAACTAAAATAAAAAGCAGCTCTTCAAGGCATAAAAAAATGAATAAATAGTACCCTATGTCCGTCTCCTGGCTCTAAGCTACCTCCTCAATTTTCAGGCATATCGGTAAAGCCGTTCTTGAGTTATAAATAGTGTAAATAACACGACTTTCTTTTATTTATATCTATAGATGTATAGATGATATTACATTGTAACAAAATTTGTCTCAACAATGTTCAACATATGCTGAGAATGCTTTAAAACGGATGCTCCTGAACGGAATCAAATTATCAAAGTAACATTGTTGCTCGCTAGCTTTGTAAGACAAACGTCTGAACACAACTTAATTTTGTAGTAAATTTTATGACGCACTTTACTCGCTTGGAAATTTTGAAGACTAAAGGAAATCTATAAAATGAACAGTCACATCACTAGCTTAGTACTGAAATAGTTTTATTTACTATTAGAAATAGTTTATTTTACTACTAGCGAAGTGGGAAGATTGGAGTTTCTCTTTTACTTTGCTTTGCTGTTTTTGGGGGGGTTTAATATTTTCACCCAGTTGTAACGAGTTGAAGGGCGGTTAGGCTTTGAACAGTGAACCTTATTTACAATTCTCTTGTTGTGTAGATTGTTCGAGATTTTACGACTGAACCAATGCTATAGAGAATTACTAGAAGTGTTAACTCACAAATACTATACTAAAAACGTTTTATGTGACTAGATTATTTTGAAAATAATTTACTGATTAAAGGTAGCTAGAGTTGCCTATAATGACTATTTAGATGTCGCAGATTTGAAGAACTTTTTTTTTATTTAAGAAAAAATATAGTCTATTGTCTATTGAATAAATAATATTATTAGCTTTTGATGACATTTTTTAATTGCTTAGAAGTTTTATTGTAGCATAACAATTCAGTTTTTTATTTATAGATGTAAAGCACTTCCAGTCGTCATACATCTATGTAAAGTTACAAGGCTTTTCTTCGGTTCATACGATTCCCTATTCTGTATACTCTCACAATATGTACCGATGTTTGCGGAGCATATTTGCTACTGTTTGTTGGCGTAATCTCTGTGTTTGCCAAACATTTCGTCCCGTCATAGACATGTTTTATCACGTAGAGAGAATAACAAGCATTATAGAGTTATTGAATTACGGATTCCGGATTACGTTCAAGGGATTCTATTAAACTGTTTGTCTACATTATTTACTAGCAATTGTCCGCGACTCTGTCCGTGCAGAATTAAAAAAAAAACATCACAAAAAAAGGACAGTCTTACAAAAATATCAACACTTATTATAATATTGAAAAGAACGTAGAAATATTTTTTGCACACCCTATACTTTTAATACTTGCTTATTTCAAAAATACTAAAATTTTATAGTCCGTGTTAGGTTTACTATGTTTAACGATATGGAAACTGTTAGTAAGGGGGAGATATCTTGGCTGTAGGTGATTATTACAAAGCCATGTCCACACTAGAGATTTTTATAGCGTCTAGAATTTAACGACATTCGACAAAGCAGTTTTACTACGTTGATAAAAACGGTTACTCAATTATAGTATTAAAATAACCGTTACTCTGCAATGCATGTTATAACTGAATGACAAAGGCGTCAGTGGCTCAGAGGTGAGGCACTTGACTTGTAATGTGTAGGCCATGGGTTCGAATTTTGTCATGTAACAATGTGTTTTTCCATTTACATATGTTTATTTCATCATCCGACGTTTTTACGTTGAAGGAAAACATCGTGATGCAACCTGTATGTATCTACAAAGAAATTAAAAGATATGTCTGAAGTTATTATATATTCGTACTTGGCGTTGACTATAGCCTAGTCACCACTAACTTAGAGTAGGCTCCGAGCCTTTCAGTGGGGACGCATAGTAATCTGATGATGAACGCAGAAGAGAATATAGTATATAATAGAAACGTAATCTGACATAAAATCATATTTAAATTCAATAAATTAAGATGAATACCGTTTTGAAATATCAACATTAGTACAAAATAAAATAGAATTTGTTATAGAAACTCCCCGCGTCTTTGTGTCAAGATCAAAGAGTCGAGGACGTGACTTTGAAAAAGACGAATGCATTACTCTAACTTCACTTTGTTTGTCGTTGAAATAGACTGCTGTTCTAAAACTAGAGTTTGTTTAAAATATTGTCACACATTTCAATAAATAACTAACCAAAAGGTGAAAGCAGAGATTGTCATCACCCTAACCTTTTCATTAACACGTTAGCTGCCACAATGATTGTTCGAAAAACGAAAAAAATTAATCCGCTGTTTATAAGCTTTATGGGGCCTTGCGGGTTACGCTGTATACAACAATTCGGTTAAAAATTGCCGACAAGCCACAGCGAGGTATTGAATGGAAGTATGGCTTGTCGGACACATAGTCTGAAACGGCCTGATTGAAACATTAGCTTGTCGGACGTATTGTCCGATATGGCAGCTAACGTGTTATGGATGGTCGGCATAGTGTGAATTACTTTTTCATATATCACACAATCTATCCCTACATTCTTATATCTTCATCTCCTAGTAACCATCCACTTATGATAAGTAATTTTATTTCGACAATATTCAAACTTTCAATTTATTTAATATAATACAAAGATTGGATGTATGGATGGATGGATATTTGTTAAAAAGTATATCCACAACGGCTGCATTGATCTCACTGAAATTTGACATAGATTTTGTATAGTCTAGAAGAACACATAGACTACTAATTATGTTCTCTTTTGATTCGGCGCGGACGGAGTCGCGGGCGACCGCTAGTATATTATAGATGCGAATTGATACGTCAATAAAACAACGCGGTAGGTAACGAACTGATTTATTAAAGTCGCCGTGCAACACTATAAACACAAATACCTTACATCTCTCCCCACTAAGCTTACACATTAAATTTGGCCCGCTTCATAGCACGCAGTGCGCGAGCTGACATCTGCGGTGGCGTAACCCCCGGCTGAGACAACTCTGTCGCCGCGCGGGGCGACGCCTCCGGGGCCTCGCCACAGCAGGATGTCTCATCCATCGGCTGACCTCCCGACTCCCCACCGACCTCGGACTTCTCGGCCTGTATCTCTGACTCGTCACCGGTAGACGGGTGGCTAGTACGGGACAACGAAAAGCGCCCCTTAGCTGAGACCACCTGGTCTGCGTGTCTCCGCCATTCCACCCCATTGCCTACATCCACCTTATAAGAAACCGGCCCGGTCCTTTTTACCACCGTGGCTTCGGCCCATTTGTTCCCCTTCGTTGAATAATCGCGCGCGAGTACCGCCTCCCCCACGCTAAACTCTCTGAGATGGCCAGCGGCGCGGGCCGCCTGCCTCTCCTGCTTATCGCGCACGGTCGCCGCGGTATCCGGCCGCAACGCGTCTAACCGGCTGCGTATCTGCCGACCCAGCAGAGCCATGGCCGGCGATACGCCTGTCGTGGCGTGTTGGCATTTACGGTACTTAAACAAAAATTTAGTCAGTGCCGTGTTTACATCCTTGCCCTCGTGTAAAGCTTTTTTGATTGTTTTTTTAATTGTTTTAACGGCATTCTCCGCGGCACCGTTCGCCTGAGGTCGGTAAGGGGCCGAGGTGATATGCTTTATGCAGTTGTATTCACAAAATAATTTAAATTCCTGCGAGAAGAATGGTGGCCCGTTATCGGTCACGAGCTGTGATGGAAGCCCGAAACGTGAAAACACACTCCTAAAAACTTTTATAGTACTCTCTGCACTCGTGTTGCGCATCGGGATAGCTTCTAACCATTTCGAATGTGCGTCTATAATAATCAAGTAGCGCTTACCTCCGCACTCGGCGAAGTCAGCATGGATGCGCAACCACGGGTGCAGGGGGAACTCCCATGGGTGCAGCGGCGCGTGAGGCGGCGCGTCCCGCACTGTGCGACACGCCACGCACGCCCTACACGTCTCCTCTATATCCCTATCCATGGTAGCCCAATACACATAACCTCTGGACAAGCTTTTCATTTTATTCATACCTAAGTGGCCATCATGAATTTCCTCCAAAACTTTTTTTTGT
>NW_013531700.1:4714631-4782837 GCF_000836235.2 Papilio xuthus
TTTTCAGCGAATATTCTAGCCCGCATCGCGTCACTAGCCAGACCAGATACGAACTGGTCGCGTAAGTTCTCCTCGATGGTCGAGCATGTGGTGCACTTGCCGAAGTTGCAGGTGGCCGCGAGATGTTTCAGCGCCTGTAGATATTCGGTGAGCGACTCGCCAGGCCTTTGGCGCCGCAGACGGAACACGTGCCGCTCCGCGATTTCGGAGCGCTGGGGCTCCAAGTGCTCGGTGACTAGCCGTACCAATTGCTCATACGTCTTGTCTTCCGGGAAAGACGGCGCACACAAATCGCACATTAACGCATACGTTTCTTCACCTACCACCGTTATTAACGTAGGCACCTTCAAATCGTCGCGTATTTCATTTAGTAAAATATATTGATTAACGCGGCGTATATAAGCCGGCCACTGTTTCGAACTTAACGAAAATGCTTCTATTTTACCTATCGGCATTTTGTACACTACAATAATACTAACGACAAAGTATTCTATAACCACAAAAGAGAAAAAAAAATAATTATCCCGCACTCGTCGCCAGTGATACGTCAATAAAACAACGGGGTAGGTAACGAACTGATTTATTAAAGTCGCCGTGCAACACTATAAACACAAATACCTTACACGAATGTTTGGATGTATGTATCTTTCTTACAAGGTATCTCCAGGCTGGCTACATGGATTTTACTGAAATTTGGCATAGATGTAGTATAGTCTGGAAGAATACATAGGCTAGGACTAATTAAGTTTTTAGTCTACACGGACGGAGTCGCAGGCGACAGCTAGTATATTCGACAAGAATACTTTATTCTTTCTCTATTCGATAAAAAGACAAGACGTTTTCCAACTATCAGCAACGTTAGGGCTGCAAACACAAAAATAAAGTCGATATCGAACGCCCGTTTACGACCATCATAAAACTTGGTAATATATCGAAGAGACGCACCCCTGACGCCTTTATTTGGCCCAGCTGGTATTACATGTGATCAGATATTATTGATTTTTATTTTGTTAAGGCAATGTTATATCCAGAAATGTTTTTATATAAATACATAACTTATTGATTAGTCGCTAGGCATTTTTCTCGATTGAATACAGTTTCTAACTAGATTATCATTGTATTATACCTTTACGAACCACAATGCCTATTACAAATTATTTTAACTAAGTTTGATTTTATTAATCAATAAATTCAGACCCTGATTTCTATTTAAACGATCCTAGGAAAGACGGTGACATAGCGTGGTCCTATATTACAGTTATACTGTGGAACCAAAGGAAGGGGTCTCACCTGGGAAGGTAAATGCTGAAGGTTCAGATGTTCCTAGGATATTCCGGAACCCTCTTTTAGTGGGTCAAATCCCCCGCCCTTGAAGGCTCGGAGCCTACTCTAAGTTAAGAGTGATTAGGCCATAGTCAACCACGCTGGCCAAGTGCCGGTTGGTTTTCATATCTTTTGAATTTCTTCTTGGATATGTGCAGGTTGCATCACGATGTTTTCCTTTACCGTAAGAACCTCAGATATTTTTTTTAAAATTACAACAAGTTTTCATTGCCGAAACACTTTTAAAAACTATACTCATTGTCTGTTTGATTTTTATCATTATAAAATGGCAAACGATCAACCTAGATTCTGGGTGAAGCCACCGCTACCCATAGATATCCAGAATTGCAGATGCGTTGCCTCCCTTTAATCGACAGAGTAGACGCACACAAAATGTGTATTTCCCCTTCCTATGCGACAAGTTCCCTTTTGCTACACACCTTTTTGTAATGAGAAAAAATTGGGAAGCGCTAGAGAACTAACGGCGGTAACACATGCGTAAGTCGAAACGCGGTATTAATTGCCTTCGATGTGGTCATGGTATTGCATGGAGACGGCCAATTCGTGCTGATGTTGTCGGCGTCTACTACTGTTTGAACTTCATCATTGAAACAAACTGTAAACTATTGTTAATTTAAAAGTCAAACGATTACAGTAGTCTGTCGACACGTGAATTTTATTGCCTCTTTGAATCGTTTCCTTTTGGGTGTACTCTTTAACAGAATAGGGATGTAAGGGGATGGGTAGTGGGGTAGGGGTAGTAAGTTTTACGAGGGCTATAAAAGCGGTTAATATACTTAGTGGGAGTGCTCCACGCGTGATCGAAATATGTCCGTGGTATTGTCTATTTGAACGGAGATCGTTTGAAATAAATAAACGTAACAGTTTTGATGTAAAATAAACCTTATAACTGTGTTACTAAAGTGTATAATACTTTGTTTTTTTTGCTATGGTCTATTGCAATTTAAGGTTATGATTTGTTGTTCCAGTTTTTATTATTATTGATCTGATTAAAAGGGATTGGATAAATGTTTCTACGACCACAGTTTTCTTAGGTTTTAAGTTCGTTTATTAAGTTTAGACAAAATAACTTTCAAATCATGCCTTTTTAAAAGATGTAATTTTAGGATTGGTTTGATGAGAACGGCGAAAATCTTTGGTGTTTTGTCTAAAAAGATTTGTTATTTCTCCCGCTATTTTCTCGCTTTCCTTCCACTTTAATTTGACATAATCTTGTCCAAATATATTAATATGTATTTATGTTTAGATTTGTCTTTGACATTCGAACTGAAATAAATCGGTATAAATAGGTTGTATATCCTTTTTCGTTTATTAAGATATACTTCTATAGATTTCTTGTCGCCGAGCAGGTCTTTGAGGCGTTACAAAAGTGCCCGCATACAATCGGAAAGGTCAGACGGATCCCAAAGCTAAATTGGCCGATTCATCGCATGAATGGCAAAATCAGGACGCAACGATTTGCTTATTTATTTACGAGGACACGAGAACGAATTCAATTAACTGGAATAATTAAAATATTATATCTAGATAATACTAACATAAGACATATAAGATAACTCAAAACTACTGATAAAATCAAAATGCGAAGTTTGAAGATGCTACCTACTTTTTAAGAATAAGACAGAAAAGATGTACTAATTTAACTCGCTTCCACTTTATAGGTATGGCCCTTATCTCTCATATCAGAAAAGGGACGAAAGGGAAAGACTAAATTTTACCTGCTTGGTATTTCTAGCTATATTATTAGTTTTCTATCAAAGAAAGTAGCCGTCTAAAAGCTCTTTAAAAGTTTCTTTAACTTAAATTAAACATCATAATCTCTATTTGTTAAAAAAAAATTAAACATTTTTTACTTATTGAAACCAAACCAGTGAACTATAAATTATCTTACTAATATTATAAATGTGAATGTTTGGATGGATGGATGTTAGTAAGAAGGTATCTCGAGAACGGTTCAAGAAGTCTCAAAATTTTGCACAGATGTAGGACATAATTACTAAGTTTCTTAAACCGCACGGACGGAGTCGCGGGCGAGATCAAGTTCATTAATAAACAGTATGTTAGAAAGGAGTTTTTTCAATATAAAAACAATAGAGTACAATAAAAGCTGTATCTTGTCCAAAGAATCTTGCACAGAGCACTTTCACAGAGTTTTTACAAACGCAAGGGTAATCCGTTTTGAGCGTAAACATTTATGACAATGATAAAAAGCTTTCGTAATACAATTTCATTAGTCTGTGCAAACAATATTGAAACAAGATTACTATGTGAAAATTATTTATCGTGTTTTTTTGATTATATTATTGGGACTTATTGTTATTGAATGAAATGGTGTTCAGGTATTTCAAGTCACAGGCGGTAGCGATTCTGTATGTAGAAAATTAACAGTTCCCCTCAAGTATTCTGCGCTGAATTCAAACCAGTCTAGTAATAAATATTGCCTATGTTACCAAGGACAATTTTTTTATATCATAAGGTGGCAAACGAGCGAGCGGCCACCTGAAATCGCTGAAATAGGAAAGTGACCGTTGCCCATAGACATACGCAATTTCATATGCGTTGCCTACCTTTAATCGTCGGAGGAGAGGATGCACAGAGAGAAAACATTTCCATGCATCCTCACATCCCGAAAGTCCACTTCCACTTCTCATCCTTATAAGAAAAAGGGTGGGAAGGGAAAAGGACTAAATTAGGCTTCCGGGACGCACACTCATCAAACGAAGCGCGGAATTGCTTCCACTTGACGCCTGTCTTCTGTGTGGTCGTGGTATTTCACCGGGCGAGCCGGGCCAATTCGTGCGAAGATGTTAAAGCGGGCTCTAACACTGTTAGAGAATCATCATCATCAATCTTATTCCTATAGTGGGGTCGGCACAATATGTACTCCTGCATACATCTCTATCAGCCGTCATATATGAATCTACATCCTTCCTACGCATATCCTCTTTCACACAGTCATTCCATACTTTGTTTCTTCTTCTACCTTTGTAGCCATCCACATACAATCTCATTACTTTTTTGTTTCTATGATCTTCATCCCTCCGCATATGCCAACCACCCTAATCATGAAAGTGTAGCTTTCCAATTGTGAAAAAATTATTCAAATCGGTCCATTATCGGTTTCTAAGCCGATTCAATGCAGTCAAAATTGCCTCATTATAATATTAGTATGGATATTTAAAAGCGAAACTGAGTTAAATAAAAATGTCAAATACATTTTTTCTTTTTTAGATGAAAGAGATATATGAGATATGTAAACTAAGACTAACTTTACTTCGCTTTTTAGATTGTTTGTTGTCTAATATAATAAAATTTATATTCTTACCACAACTCAGTAAAACTGAATAGGTATAAAAATACTAGAAAGTCATCAACAAAAGGGTTCTCATTACAAGGGCCTCAAAGGCCCATTAACCCTGTGCACGCTGAAAAGGAACATAAAAAAATCCTCTTCCGACATTCGTATTTACGGTAGTTAAATTAGCATGGCTTGTTAAAATTAATGAACCGCGTGGGTTAAGTGAGTCATGTACTTAGTTAATGGGTGGTCCATGTTACTTCGCTATTGAGGGTTAGATAGACGGCTGTTTATATGCATTTTTTTTTCATAAGGTGGCAAACGAGCAAGCGGCCACCCGAAATCGCTGAAATAGCGAAGTGACCGTTGCCCATAGACATACGCAATCGCATATGCGTTGCCTACCTTTAATCGACGGAAGAGAGGATGCACAGAAAAATATTTACCCTTCCCATGCATCCTCTCATCCGGAAAGTCCACTTCCAATTCCCATCCTTTCCTTCTAAGAAAAAGAGTGGGAAGGGAAAGAGGACTAAATTAGGCCTCCGCTATCATACAGTCAAACCTGGGTTAAGGTACGCGTCCATTGGCCCGCGCCAGACGCACCGTACGTACGGATGCTTTGTCTTTCTCCGTTTAAAATTAAATCCGTTTCAGGCGATTGTATACGTATCTTCAGTGAGAGTACTATCACGGTCTTGAACTCTTGCTTATCCTGTTTGGACTTTATTATTGTAACTTGCTAAAATTATCCGTACAAAAACATTATGTTTGTAACCAGGAATATCGTGTAACCTCTGGCCTTAACCTATATCCTTTTTTCCCTATATTTATGTGCGAGTAGTTAGGTATGTTTTTTTTATTCATACACATATACACAACTCACGCTTGTAGCCCAGAGGGGTAGGCAGAGACAACGGACCTCCTTTTGACGTGACAATACGAACCTCTGCAATATACTAATATAGAAACAGACATTATAGCTGCATATTTTTGTTTAATATTAGCCGATTTTTGTAGTTTACTAATATTTCTTGTACCATTCAAAGCAAACTTTAGGCTTGTTCTAGGACATGATTTAGGACGTTAATCGAATGGATGGATTCGAACTCTCGACCACGTGATCGGAAATCTGTTCTCTTAACCATTAGGCTATTGTTGCTTAACTAATAAAACTAGATATGTTCCACCAAATCATAAAACATAACTCCAATAATTCCAACTTTAACAAAATAAAGATAAAAACAATAGGCAGTGTAGTTTTAACAATTCAGATTATCTATAGGGTTGCCACGTAGGTAATTTTACACACAAATATCCATAGTTATCTAATTTAATGCGGTAAACAATTAAACATTCCAAACTAGAGGATTGGTGACCCTAATCTCTTTGAAATAGATTCGCTGCATCAAATTAGTTTCAGGGATCATAATTTCGTTGGGTTATATTAATTGAAGGCTGGTATAGAACAAGCATTGGGATGATCAAAGGATAATTAATTCGTTGAAGTTTCAAGTTGATTGCGTGACGGATAACATCTTGCAATTAAGTAAAATCTTATCTGTTAAATATGAATTTTCGTAGGTTCGTCCCTCCTATTTGAATAAATCTTATATATAAAATTCTCGTGTCACAATTTTCGTTCCCATACTCCTCTGAAACGGCTTGACCGATTCTTATGAAATTTTGTGAGCATATTGAGTAGGTCTGAGAATCGGCCAACATCTTTTTAATCCCGCGCGGACGGAGTCGCGGGTGACAGCTAGTATCCTATAAAAGGCATAAGGATAAGTCTTATATATAAAGATCTGTATGGGAGCATCGGTGGCTTAGGGGTCAAGCACTTGACTTGCAATCTGCAGGTCCTGGGTTCGAATCCCGTCATGTACCAATGTGTTTTTCCATTTCCGATTTACATAAGTACATTTATCCGACGTTCTTACGGTGAAGGAAAACATCGTGATGCAACCTGCACATATCTGAGAAGTAATTCAAAGATATGTGTGAAGTCAACCAACCCGCACTTGGCCAGCGTGGTTGACTATGGCCTAATCACCCTTAACTTAGGGTAGGCTCCGAGCCTCTAGGTGGGGATGTATAGTGAGCTGATGATTATGATAAAATACTATTGTTACAAAGTTATAATACCATACTCGTCCGAAAAGGATTGACTGATTTTAATGAAATTTTTTATCATATTCAATAGGCATATAGAATCGGCTACTATTGTTTAACCGCACAGACGAAGTCGCGGGCGACAGCTAGTATCGAGACGACTTATTTATTATATAAATAAAAATAAAATAACCGATCGGCTTTTTATTATTTTTGATCTTTTAAAATTTCAGTTATTTTGAACTCAGGCAGGATTGTAAGTTGACTAATATTTGATTTTTTGTTATTCATATTTCAAAAAGTATATATTTAGAAAGCATTTTTACAATTACTCATCATCATCAACCTGCCCTTATGCCTATCGAGGGTCGACACAGTATGTACTATTCCTCCATACATCTCTATCACCCGTCATATCCGAATGTAGGGGGTAGCCCATTCCTACGCATATCCTCTTTCACACTTCATTCCATACTTTTTGTGGTCCTCCTCTACCTTTGTAGCCACATTCAATCTCTTTACTTTTTTGCTTATATCATCATCATCCCTCCGCATAACATGTCCAAACCACGCTAATCTTTTACTCCTCAATTTCTCGATCACTGGCGCTACTTTCAAACTTCCTCTAATATACACATTTTTGACTCTATCCTTTCTCGTCACACCACACATCCATCTTATCATCCATTTTTACAATTCGTATCATCAAATAAAATGTTTTCATAAAAACATGAACCCTTTTGAAATACTGAATATTAACTTAAAAATTTGTCGTACATTCGTAATTCGTTACATTTCGCGTCTCATACATATGTATTCTGTGAACCCTTTTTAGGGTAACGATGAACCCAGATGCAATCTATGGAGATCGTTACATTATGGCCAATTATTTTTTTATATAGAAAAAGCTAACAATTGGCCACGATACAGCCATTAAGTTATAATGTGTTTGAAAGATGGTACGCGTAAGTTTAGGAAAATTTCTTATTCATGTCAAATTTAATTATCAAAATTAAGTAACTTATACTTAATATTACTTAATATGCTACAATTTTTATGTTACTTTTCTATTTTTTTCTCATTTTTTTAACCTTTGTTGTAATAATTGTCAACATACAAAATATTAAGAGATTAAGTGTTTATTTGTAACTACACTAAAGGATGCTTAAATCACAATTAAATACTCTAGGTGTGATAGTATTAGTATTAATTTCGGTTTTATTATCACTTATCGTGGGTTTCTAATTCAAAAATCTCCGTTTAAAACATCTATGTTTTGTCGAAGATGACGGGGATGACGATACGTTTTATGCAAAATTACTGGCTTAAAAAGAACAATCCTTGAAAAAACATTTGAATCTCGATATAGTCATGTTAATTTGCTTTGTCCTTTCGACCCTTCATCGAGGCTAACGAGCCAATAAACAAGAGCTTTCCGACAAGTACATTAATTCGGAACAAGTAACAAATGTCCAATAGCTGTGGGCCCCAGATTTTAATCATCCGACCGCGTTTTAGCCTCAATAAGACCTTTTTATTTGCCACGTTAATAAATAACTGGAAACGATTGAATTGCAAGATCTTTTATTATTATTTTTTACAGATGAATTACATTTTTCATATACGACAGATTATTAAACTCATTTTTTTATGTACACAAATAAAAATGTATATTAAAAATTGCTTCAACTTAAAAAAACACTGGCTATTACCCGCGACTGTCCGTGAAGGATTAAAAAAAAACTTGATTAGTAGCCTATGTGTTCTTCCAGACTTTGTTCATGACCCATGTAGACGTTCTGGAGATACCTTCAATTAAACATCCATCAATCTAAACATTCGCATTTATAATATTAGCAAGATAAGAAAGTTTTTTCGTTAGAAAATAGAGTTCATCTGCAGTTCCTCTGGTGTTGCAGATGTCCATCGGTGTCGTTGATAACCTCGGTGTTTCCGCCGCTCGTTTACTCCCTTCTCTATTAAAAAAGCAATAGGTTTTTTTTTTAAATCTGACGTTAATATAAATTGAATTAATATTATTATATAATTTTAATTCACAATACATCGTATACTACCTATTGTGTTGTTGAGGTTTGAAATGATTTAGATTCCATCAATATTTGTTAGCGTGGCCTTGCATTACTGGAGTTCTGATGGATGCTCGAACTGACCCTACTGCTAATTGTACATAGCTTTCTATATACATTTATATGCTTTTCAACTATCTATTTACTGCAATATTTTTGAATTACAGTATGACTATCATTCATATATATTTTCGGAGAAATGTAGAGAGTTAATAAAATATCTTATTAATATTATAAATGCCAAAGTTTTAACAGTGGCAGTGCCCGCTTTAACATCTTCGCACGTATTGGTCCGGCTCACTCGGTGAAATACCACGACCACACAGAAGACAGGTGTGAAGTGGAAGCAATTCCGCGTTTCGTCTGATGAGTGTGCGTCCCGGAGGCCTAATTTAGTCCACTTTCCTTTCCTACCCTTTTCCTGTAATAAGGAAAGGATGGGAAGTGGAAGTGGACATTCCGGATGAGAGGATGCATGGAAAGGGAAAATGTTTTCTTTCTGTGCATCCTCTCCTCCGTCGACTAAAGGTAGGCAACGCATATGCAACTGCGTATGTCTATGGGCAACGGTCACTTCGCTATTTTAGCGATTTCAGGTGGCCGCTCGCTCGTTTGCCACCGTATGATATAAAAAAAAGTTTAGATGGATGTTTGATAGTATCTTCAGAACCCCTGCATCGATCTCGCTGAAATTAAGCATAGATGTAGAACTTAGCCTGGAAGAACACATAGGATACTTATTAAGTTTTCTTTTTAAATGCTAGTTTAGAAATACAATTCTTTTTTTTTATTATTCATATATATTTTTATTAATATACAAACACGTCTTAAGTTATAACCTCATTAATATTCCATTAGAAAGAATATAAAGGCAAGAACACACATATATACACAAAAGATTGCGTCGTATTTCTGTATACCTTGGATGTATCAGGAAGTTAAGGTGCGTCGAAACATCTTATCAGTCTCACATTTTCCGCACATTTCATAAAGATTCGATTATTATATAGAAAAGAACGCAATAACGCCTAGCTTTTGTGTATTACTTCAGTGTTTTTGAACGATTTACACCCTGAATGCTATTCATCATCAGCTCACTATACGTCCCCACTGAGGGGCTCGGAGCCTAACCTACGTTAAGGGTGATTAGGCCGTAGTTAACCACGCTGGCCAAGTGCGGGTTGGTTGACTTGACACATATCTTTGAATTTCTTCTCAGATATGTGCAGGTTGCATCACGATATTTTTTTCACCGTAAGAACGTCGGTTAAATGTATATATGTAAATCGGAAATCGAAAAACACATTGGTACATCGCGGGATTCGAACCCAGGACCTGCAGATTGTAAGTCAAGTGCTTGACCCCTGAGCCACCGACGCTATAGTACTATATAAAATGGGAACTAGTTATATTTTGTTTTGTATAATAAGACGAGGAGAAACAAAAATAGCTATTGAGAAATTAGACTCTTAAAATTATTATGATTTCAAACTTTAGATGAAGGTATTATTAATTTTAATTCACGTAGTTATCTATTCTGTTTAAATCTGTTTTCGCGCCTGTAATTAATAAATTATGATAGTAAGTAAAACTCAATTAGCATTTCGAATCCGATCCGATCATGTAATTTGCATTAATTTCATAATGAACCCCTTAAATCCGTTTTGGGGATTTATTCCAAAAAGGTTGGTTATTATTTTAGCTTATGGTAACTATAATATTATAATAAATGTAAATTGTGAAAAATAAAACTTAAAATTATAAATACGAAAGTGGAGTGGTATAATATAATTTAAAAATTACAATTGCAAAAGAAAAGATTAATAATTTATTTAAATTAATAATAATAAAACAATAAATTATAATAAAAATAATTAATGTATTATATTAAATCTTTACGTTTTAAGAGACACATGGGCAAGAGATATAAAAATTGTTTTATCAATTAGAATTTTTTTTTTATATCATAAAGTGGCAAACGAGCGAGCTTTCACCTGAAATCGCTGAAACAGCGAAGTGACCGTTGCCCATAACATACGCAATTGCATATGCGTTGCCTACCTTTAATCGACGGAGGAGAGGATGCACGGAAAGAAAAGCAATTTTTACGAAACAAAACGTAATTTAAGTTTGAATTAATCGTATTTGAATACTTAATAATTTAAGTACAAAATAAACAGCGAATAGGAACAATTTTCGAATCTCTTTGGTTACTTTTGAAATAATACATATTGAAAGTACTTTCGTAATCCAATCGAGTTTCTCGTCTGTCGATTCTTTTCTAACTTACTCTTTGTTAATAGTTGTTGTTCCCATTAAAAGTTAGTAGGCGTTCGTTATTGCAGATACCAAATTCTCTTCTCAAGTCCTTTTTCAAGTATTTTTCGTTATTTGTATTGTTCTTTGTGATTTGCGTCGTTTATAGGATTTCTAATTTAATTTGTTATAATATATAGAAACTTTTTAAAAGCTTACGATTACTTTATATATTGTCCCAAATATCTTATAGATATACTAGCTGTCGCCCGCGACTCCGTCCGCGCGGGATTAAAAATAGATGTAGGCCGATTCTCAGACCTACTCAATATGCTCACAAAATTTCATTAGAATCGGTCAAGCCGTTTCGGAGGAGTATGGAACGAAAATTGTGACACGAGAATTTTATATCTAAGATTTCATAAAATCTTTTTCTTTTCATTTTACTAATATTATAAATACGAATGTTTGGATGGATGTTTGTTTCAAGGTATCTCCCGAACGACTCAACGAATCTTGATGACATTAAAACACAGTATGGAAAAACACATTGGCTACTTAATAAGTTTATTAATTCTACGTAAACGGAGTCGCAGGCGACAGCTAGTCTGTTATAAATAATTCAAATATTCGAATTGTACTATTTACATTTCAAGTCACAACATTCTCTTTCAAGCAACACTTTTCTCGCATAAAATACAGGGGAGGTGAATTCGTCTAAATTATGTAAAGGGTCGCCTCGCGGCGTTGCTTCTGTGAGGTAAAGTAGACATTTTTCTTCATACAGTCGTTTTGCTTTGAATATCGAACACAACGTGTGAGGAAGTGTTGGGTAATAGATAAGGAAGGAACTCACCTCAAGTACAAATACGTAATATGGTACAAAAAAAAATTATTATTATTATCTTGCTTTTATCATTAATAACTTCTATCGAACAACAAATTATGGACATATTATTTCAAGCTTGAACGATATTTATAGTAACAATTTCCTACGCTTTTAGATATTTGAAGTTCGAAAGAACACGTGTAACGATCGGTGACTATTACTAAGAAGTATTATTAAACTAGTTGTCGCTACTAATGTTATATAGCCTAAAGCCTTCCTCTATAAATGGATTATCCAACATAAAAGAATGTTTCAAATCGGACCAGCAGTTCCTGAGATTAGCGCGTTTAAACAAACAAACAAACTCTTTCGTTTTATAATATTAGTATAGATATATATTTACAGAATATGTCATAGAAACAACTTGCTACAAATACTTTTATAATAACTTCAAAGTATAAAGCACAAACTAACATATCGTTACGTCGCCATAAACGTTAGAGAGATAGATTTTTAATCATCTCAATGTCATTAAAAATTAAACCCGAAGACAATATTTAACGAGACACAGCTAGTTCTAAATAGACAAAACAGGAAGTCAGTCAGCCTTTATATAATAACTAAAGCGGGAAGGTTATCCAATAGGCTGCGTGTACACTGTCGTGACAGGTTACATAACGCGATAGCTTACCTAAGACAAGTCTAGACGTGGGCTGTGACCCTTGTACCTTATTACAGAGAAACATGTAGAAACTGGCTGTAGCCCGCGATTTTGTCTGCGCGAAATTAAAAACAAAAAACAAACGTATTTTTAGTTCATGACTTCCAGACTTTTTTCTACATCTATGTCTAATTTAAGCTAGATCCATACAGTCGTTGCGGAGATACCTTCCAACAAACATCCATCCATTCGCATTTATAATATTTTTTAGATTCTATTTATAACATTAACTGATTTCCACCATCGTTTCAAACTTTACACTATCGCATTCTAGCAATACTTTCCAGTCTATTAGGTAAACGGTCATGTGTACATAAATACTATAATAAAAAGTATCTAAATAAAACACGGAGGAGCGTCAAGGCTCAGTGGTCAAGCACTTGACTTGCAATATGCAGGTCCTGGGTTCGAATCCCGCCATGTTCCAATGTGTTTTTCGATTTCCGATTTACATATGTACATTTATCCGACGTTCTTACGGTGAAGGAAAACATCGTGATGCAACCTGCACATATCTGAGAAGTAATTCAAAGATATGTGTGAAGTCAACCAACCCGCACTTGGCCAGAGTGGTTGACAATGGCCTAATCACCCTTAACTTAGGGTAGGCTCCGAGCCCCTCGTTTGGGATGTATAGCGAGCTGATGATGATGATGAAATAAAACACTGATATATTTAATAAACAGATTACGTAATAAAAACAATTTATTCCATTGTCCGTGTGTCAGGAACAGCAGATAAAGGTTACGTAAGCGATCGAGCCCTTACACAACACTCCACCCGCTCAACGATAACTCGCTTTATTAACCCTCGCAATGATAAGCGAAGTTGTATTGACAGTTTTAAATTTATTATTTTTAAAACAAATAACAATGATAACATTGAAACAAAGAACTTATTGCTGGTTTTATGTCTGTATTATAAATTTCCATTATGGTACAGAAATAGAAATGTACAGTTAGAGAAAATAAATCACTATGGGAATCTTCGTGTATTTTGATTAAGTCAAATCTACACTAAGCTAATATTTAAGTAGCCAATACTACTCGGAATACAATAATAGGTCGCGTCTACGTAAGCAACTTTATTATAATTCTAGCTGTTGTCTACGACTCTATCTCCGCGGAGTTAAAAAAACTTGATTAGTAAGCTATGTGTTCTTTTAGACTATGTTCTATATCTATGCCAAATTACATCGTGATCCGTTGAGCTTCTGGAGATATCTTTTAACAAATATCCATGCTTATAAAATTCGCGTTCATGAAGTTAGATTTAACAATTGGCCCGGCTCCCCGGTGAAATACCACGACCACACAGAAGACAGGCGTCAAGCGGAAGCAATTCCGCGTTTCGTCTGATGAGTGTGCGTCCCGGAGGCCTAATTTAGTCCTTTTTTCCTTCCCATCCTTTTTCTTATAAGTAAAGTGGGAAGTGAAAGTGTACTTTCCGGATGAGAGGATGCATGGGAAGGGAAAATATTTTCTTTTTGTTCATCCTCTCCTCCGTCGAGTAAAGGTAGGCAATGCATATACAATTGCGTTTGTCTATGGGCAACGGTCATTTCGCTATTTCAGCGATTTCAGGTGGCCGCTTGCTCGTTTTATATAATGATATAAAAAAAAAGTTCGTAAATTTTTCCATCAAACATCACCCTGTATTAAGTTGACAATGGCCGCCTAACTTAATTGCTGAATAGTTACAGGTACCGGAACTTGGCAACTGGTAGAGAACAAGCCAGAACATCAAAGTTGTACATAAGAGCGGACGCAGCCTTAATTAGTTGCTTCAAGTTGCATGTTACTTGTAACTTATGAAATGGTTTTCATATCAAATTGACTACCGTAATTGGTGACGGAAATACTTATTGAAGATTTCTGAGATCAAAATCGAATTATAAAATACTAGCTGTCGCCCGCGACTCCGTCCGCGCGGGATTAAAATTATATGTTGGCCGATTCTCAGACCTACTCAATATGCTCACAAAATTTCATGAGAATCGGTCAAGCGGTTTCGGAGGAGTATGGGAACGAAAATTGTGACACGAGAATTTTATAAAGATATCGTCGTACCTGTCAATACTTGAAACAACAGAATTTTAACCGGGGAAATTAGTCTCAGAAACCCACGGTATGAATATCGAAAGTTATCAACTTTATGTTATAATCATGTGGTAAAGAAAAATAATTAATACTTATTTTAAAGTCATGTTGTTAAAAACAAAGTTTTAAACTCTATAAAAATGTAGATACTCTTTGGTATTAAAAAATCATATTAAACAACTAAAGTCGACTCCTACGCCTGTTTACTCGATTAAAGTTCGTTCTAAGTTTTATATTTATAAAAACTTATACACATTTATTTTACTTAGCTCACTACAATTAGTCAAGAGAGCAGGTAACTTAAATGTAACTTAAAGTTGCTAAAGTTTCATTATTAACGTGCATTCGGCTCGATTCCAAGCGGCTTTGTTCAGGAACTTAAGTCGGCGTTTGTTTCTACTTATACGGTATCATGTCTACTTAAGTTAGGGAATTCGGCAAAATTGGTTTTAGAAGGGGAAATAGATAAATAGCCTTCGATTTAAGTTAGTGGAGTTCTACAGGATGTTCGGGAAAGACGTGCACGGAGTACCATAGATTCTTTTGTCGAAAATATGACGTATTAACCTAATTTACTTACATCCTGCGTTGTTTAGACGCTTTAACACCCTGTATAAAAGAAACTAGCTTTTGCCTGCGACTTCGCCCGCGCAGATTTAAAAAAACCCAATAATTAGCCCATGTGTTCTTCCTGGCTATGTTCTATATATAAAGCAAATTTAATCGAGATCTCTTTAGTTGTTCTGGAGATTCCTTCTAGCAAAAATCCATCCATCCATCCATAAATACACCCAAATATTCTTATTTATAAGGTGATTATACTGTTCGGGTCGAGGGGCGTAGGTAGGCCTCCCGCACGATGGACCGTTGACCTGGTCAAGGTTGCGGAAGTGCAGTGGATGCGGGCGGCACAGGACCGGGTATTGTGGCAATCGATGGGGGAGGCCTACGTCCAGCAGTGGACAAGTTTAGGCTGAGTATGATGATGATGATGAAACTGTTCGAATAAACGTATTAAAAGGTGTCAACTGATGATTAAAAAAATGCGATTCCTAATATTACAATATTGTACACATTTTCCATATCTAAAAAAAAATAACAACGTGCAGTAATTCCTTATTAAGAAATCCTATTATATTTTTAATATCGCCTTAAGTACAGTGACGTCGGCCCGCTATATTTCATCTCGTTTAATCCAACAGATGTCCCGTCGACGAAATTACTCAAGAAAACAATATCCCTTAATTTGATCAGTTTAAAATGCGCAAACGCTGCAATAAGCTGCATCTTGATAGCCGGCGACCCGCTATTTTATGCAAGCAAGTTTATGTTGGAGTCCGAGTTATAGCGATTTGAATTCTTGTTTATTTATTTTTGTTAAATAGTCAATAATATTGTATATTATCTATACTTTTAGATATTATTATATAGAATATACAAAACGGTAATAAATACGGCTGCGTAACCTGGACACTGACCCTTAAAGAGGAGGAAATGCTTCTGGTGGCGGAAAGAAAAATCATGCGCAAGATCCTGGGCCCAACACAAAGAGAAGACGGCTGGAGAACCCGCTGCAACGCGGAAATTGAGACGCTAGTGGGTGAGCCGAATGTCATCGGAGAAGCAAAAGCTCACAGACTCCGATGGCTGGGCCACCTCATGAGGATGGGGGAAGATCGAAAGGCCAGAGCATATCTCGGGACCCCGACTGGCCGCCGACCCATCGGTCATGTCAGAAAGATTAGTGAGAGGACATAAACGTTGACATTTGAATAAGGCTAGTGTTGCGCCGATACACCGGCACAGTGTCGGATTTGCTTCTTAATATAATACATATTATAAGGATGAAAGTTTGAATGTTTGTTTGCATCGATTACCTTTATGAATATTTAAATAGTGTAGATAAAAGCTACATCACTAAAAAGGGGAGATATAAAAGTTAAATCACAAAGCATCACCGTTTGACCCGAATCTAATTAACCTATATGCGACGTCACAACTCTGAGGTCATTTAGGGTCACTTAGTGTCCCGGGAATTTTAGTTTCACTAATTAAGTAATGTGTTTATCATGTCTAAAGTAAGTTGGTTTAATTGTAAACTGACTGGAGTATGGGTACTAAAATTGTGACACGAGAATTTTATGTATAAGATTTTTATTAAAGTTTTAAAAATATCCATTTAAATTCAAAGAATTCCCGAAGGAACATTAATAAATTCTGTTTATCTAAATCACTTCCGCTTCCGCTACCGCTAGAAATGGGGCCGCACCTCGCTGTTCTTCAATATTTCAACGAAATTCAAACGAAGCTGCGAGAAATTCGCTTCACGCGAACATGAGTGCAACTCTAATATTTAAAGATACTTTTTTGTGGATGAAAACTTTCCGTTAATTCCGCTAATGTGAGTTGAAACAAAGCACTTTAAATTGGACGGGTTATATGAGGAGGGGTAAAGTGGCTTTTCAGTTACAATTCCTGGAGTAATGGAATAACCTAGTTATTTTTACATTTATTTAACTTTGTTCTTGTTAACATAAAGCTTAGTAATTAAATTGCATACATACATAAAAGGTGAATAAAATTATACAGAAGTGATATAAGTTTCATTGAAAAATTGAAATGCGAGTGCTTAGATGGATGGATGTATGTTTATTACAAGGTATCTCCATCCAGAATAGCTGCTAGGATCCGGGTGAAACTTGGTATAGATGTAGAACATAGTCTAGAAGAACACATAGGCTAATTATTTCGTTTTACGGAGTCGCAGGCGACAGTTACTAATAAGTTGGTACATTACTAAAAATATGTCAGTGCGTCTTACAGACGAATTCAGAGTCGCTAAACAATTATACTAGTGACCTTTGTCTGCCAGTCTGTCATCAACCAACGTACACCAGCATATCCTGAACTCCCTTTCCCAGACGTTGCTGTCTCTTTCCCACGGGCAACTGTCTCTCTTCCGTGCAGTGTGATCTGGTCAATTCATGCGACGTGTCCTCCATGCCCACTGTTATTGTTAATCGATAAGGGAAATGACACCACATAACTAAGATTACATGGTAGATTGTGAAACTTTGGTACCAATTTTATAAGAATTAAGGGAAGGGGGTACAGAAAAATTTGACATAAGAGAGAGTCGAGCTTATAAATATACCAAATGGTTAATCTATACATGATTTTTACAAGAATAATAAAGAATGCATACTAATATTTTAAATGCGAAAGTTTGGATGCATGAAAAGATGTTTGTATTACGTAGCACAAAAACGGCTAAACGGATCTCGATGAAATTTGGCACAGAACGCATACCCTATTTGCGAATTCTTTTTTATTCCGCGCGAGCAAAATATAGTAAATTATATTGTTTGTTATAAGTAAAGTAAACAAAGTACTAAACTTAATTTTTTTAACGATTTTCATATTTCATTTATCTATTAAACTGTTAACTTAAAACTTTATTTCATACATATTCATATAAACTGCTACGATTTTAGGATCCTTTAAGAAGATAGCGTATCAAAAGCCGGCAACGCATGTGCGGTTCCTCTGGTATTGCTGATGTCCGTGGGCGTCGTTGAACTTGGTGTTCCTGCTCGTTTGCCCTCTTATAAAAAATAAAAAACTATAAAGTTACTTTAAACTCTTTTGTAAGAAAATCATCTTGTTAGTATAGAATAGTGATTCCACAACTTTAGTAGTAATTAGTGAATTCTTAGCATACTTGAAGTAATTTAGAACCGGCTAAGGGTAACAAAGCGGAGCGGAACATAAGTGGCTGCATATTCAGAGTCACGTACCACCCTTTCATCTTATCATAGTTTCATACAAGGGCAAAACTGTGCATCTAAAACAGTGGTTCCCAAACTTATTTTGTTTACTGCCCACTTTGAGAATAAATATTTTTTAGCGGCCCCATTTTTTCACACATTTAAAAACCACTATAACTTCAAATTAAATTAATTAATTATTGTGACCTATATATGTATATTAACGGAGAATTCTAAACGAAACTTTTACTATAACCCGCAACTTGAGACAAGGGGGCGTTGTCGCCCACTTTGGGAAAGACTGATCTATATGAACACAACGAGACAGAATTATACACAAAGATTAACGATATCGTTTGTAAATAGAAAATTTCAAATAAGCCAAAATGTATATTTTATTAGCTGTCGTCCGAGACTTCATCGGCGCGGAATTAAACAAAAAACATAATTAGTAGCCTATGTGTTCTTCCAGTCTATGTTCTACATCTGGAATAAATTTCACCGAGATCCCTGCAGCCATTCCAGAAATATCTTCAAACAAACATCCATCTAAACTTTCGCATTTATAATATTAGTAAGATAAACCGAAAACATTATTCGACCATGGGGGTTAAACAAAGTGCATTCGCTTCGAAGCGATTTCGAAAGTGTATTTAACTGACGTACGACAATCACATGTCTTCATCATCATCAGCTCACTGTACGTCTCCACTGAGGGGTTCGGAGTCTACACTAAGTTAGGGTGATGACTTATCGAAAGTTATTGTCACGTCTATACATTTGTGGAGTTCATGGAATCGCTTCGTAGCGAATGTACTTTGTCTAACCCCCCTGTTTTGATATTAAGTGGTGTTAAAACAATTGCAGTACTACACTGTCAACTGCTCTGCCCTTGTTTGTAACAAGCATTACGGCGAGCACTTAGTTACGTCGAGTCTGGTAAGCCGCACTCAGTGTGTGGTCCCAGTGTAAGCGGGGAACCGATTAGAGTATAATATTTATTCGTTTAAAAAAATGTGCATAGAACTGCGGCTTATTGTGACGTCATATCTATGAAATGAGAAAATTAGGTAGGTTCAGTAAAATATATATTTTTAATGTATGTTTACATATGAATCTTTGAGTTAAATGATATTTATGTAAATATTAAACCCCGGCCGCACGGCGTTAGGAAAAAACTTAGTAGTCTATGTGTTCTTCCAGACTATGTTCTACATCTATACCAAATTTCATCAAAATCCGTTGAACCGTTTCGGAGATACGATAAACCAAACATTTATCTATCTAAACTTTCACAATTATAATATTAGTAAGATAGCAGTCCACTTCTCATGCTAAATCAACACTAAAGTTCTCCATTAAATAATTCTGAGTTCAGTTAAGTAGTGTATAAAATAATCAAAACTAATGTAAGCTTTAACAAGTCTATATTCCTCTAACTTGTGCACGAGTACCCGCAAATCCTGAGAGCTGTGGTGGTATTCACAGGTCGATGCGTAATTTCCGCGGCGAGGTTGTCTGCGCCGCATCGACGGGAATCCATTAGGGCGCGGCAACATCAAACAAGACGTCGCCGGAAGTTACGTCAGCTTGGGACCAGAACTTGGTGCAAGTTGAAACACGCGCCGGATTAACCGATTATATCATAGACATTGAGATTAATTAGCAGGTCAATGAACTTACGTATTAAATACTTACTACATTTATAACACCCTGTATTTACTACTATTAATGAACTTTGTACACTGAGTGTGCTAGGACCGCGCTATAAAGAAATCCGTAATATCTGTCTATCCCTCTGAGTTAGGGCGTGAAGTTATCGGACTTAAGCTCTATTGCAGTTATTTGAATGTTTTCAGACTTTTTTTACATCCTGTATTTTCAAACAATTTAATTTTACTTCACACTATCCTATCTTAATAATATTATAAATGCGAATTTACATGGATGGATGTTTGAAGCTATCTCCAAAACCGCTGAACGGATCTCGATGAAATTAGGAATATATGTAGCACACAAAGGCTAATTATTACGTTTTTTTTATAATTCCGTGCAAACGGAATCGGTGATGACTGCTGGTATATATCATATTTAACATGCTCCTTTTTTTCAGAGGGGAATGCTTTAGTATGCATAAAATGTTAAATATGATATATACCAGAAGTCATCACCGATTCTGTTTGCGCGGAATAAAAAAAAAAACGTAATAAGTGGCCTTTGTGTTCTACATATATTCCTAATTCCTAACATGCTCCTGTCAAACGAGAACAATAATAAAAGAAACTTCAATCATATAAGTATCTATATGTTACTAAACATTAAAATGTTATAAAAGAAATTTGTATAATAGAAAAACCTAACAAGATTTTTAATAGATCCTCAGAAATGAGGTGAATTATAAATGAGTTTGGCCGCGCGACCTTGAGATCACGGTCAAGGTCAAGGGAAAATATTTATTTTTTATACTGTGGCTTATACTAAATCTATTTAGTTATAAGCTTTTTTGTAATTGTAAATTGTTTATTAAATTACATTATCGTGTAATATTTTGTAAAAGTAATTTGATTTTGAATTTTGACTTTCGTAACCAACAATTTTGTAAACTCGTAAACTACTCAACTGTATTATCAACAGATTATATAAACACTAGGTGGTGTCCGCGACTCCGTCTGCATAAGATTAAAAGAAAACTTTATAAACTATACGGCCCCACCGAGGGGCTCGGAGCCTACCCTAAGTAATGGGTGTCAGGCCATAGTCAACCACGCTGGCCAAGTGCGGGTTGGTTGACTTCACACATATCTTTGAATTACTTCTCAGATATGTGCAAGTTGCATCACGATGTTTTCCTTCGCCGTAAGAACGTCGGATAAATGTACATATGTAAATCGGATACATATGTATACTTACAGACTTTGTTTTACATCTATGCCAAATCCATGCACACGTCACGGAGATACTTTCTAACAAAAATCCATCCATCCAAACATTCGCATTTATAATATTAGTAAGACATACATTCAAATAAATCACAAACATATCCTATTATACGACACACTTGTATAAAACAGACGAAAATATTGACTGCAGTTTCCATACAAAAGCTACGTCAAATAAAATTCTAACATCGGCAAATAGAATTTAAAAACGTAAACACTTTCACAATAGCGTCTACGTGATAAAAGTATACGAAGCTTTTCAGCAAAGAATCCCCAAATCGCTGCAGCTCTTAGAAACTACCGCGCTTACATCTCCAGGGAAATACGTCGCTTATGCTTCTCGCACATTACTTGGAAAGCGAATCAACAAAGCAAAGCGATGTTATATAAAATGATATATAAAACTACCGTTGATTTAGTTCGAGTTTCACTATGGCGAACCCAATATTACTTCTTCCAATCAAAATTCTTAACGAGTTGCATAATATGCTAAAACTATTAAATTTTTAAAATGTTTTGCTTTGTGTGTCCCCGTAGTGGGGCAGAGGGCATCCACAGTTTTTTTTTTTGTTAACGCGGGGAATGCGTTTATGCACATCGCCGTCCGTGCTACGGGGGCAGCAGGGACGGTTTCGTGTGGGACTCCCGGCCTGGGAACAAGACCGGACTACCCTCTAAACCCCGCGGTGTTCTCCTACGCCCAACCGGACCGTGGCATCTACGTTAGTTTATCCACGGCCCGGCTAGGGGGGAGCCCCTTGGTAGGGGCTCGACTCGTGTAGGGAGGGGTCATCTCTTAGACCCCTCCCATCACCCTATGATGAAACCCTCCTCAGAACACGAGAGGAGGGCCATCCGCCACAATCGGCGCGACAGGTCCCCCGACCCGTCGCGCGTGGCTCTCTTAACTTGTTTGTAGGGCCGCCGCGTACCTGGCACGCCGGCGGCCCCTCGCTGGAGCCCTGCGGGGCAGGGCATCCACAGTGCGCCGCTAGGTCGCTCTATCTTGGGCTCTGCGTATGGTCTCGGGCCATGTCAGCCCAATTGCCTTCATTATTTTATTTTTTTTTATTTTATAACAAAAGGGGGCAAACGAGCAGCGGGAACGCCGAGGTGTTCAACGACACCCATGGACATCAATAATACCAAAGGAACCGCAGATGCCTTGACGGCCTTTGAGATAGTGATAAGCTCGCTTCTTGAAGGGCCGTAAGTCGTTTGGAATTTGACCTTTCTCTTGCAACTTAATTTTGTTTTATAATCGAACCGTTTCGCTTCGCTTTCTATGTGTGACATGCTTTACCGATATGTTGGTTCCGTTATCCTGACAGTGGAATCTCTCACCTGATATCGCTTATGTTCTGGAGACTTCGATGATGCTACGAATACAAATTGGCTGCAAATTTACGTACGCGTACGATTACGTAGCATCGACCTTCTAAGAATACGGAGTCAATATTGAGGGACGGAAACTGTGAATACTCAGATCCTTTTATTTCATCTATGAACATTTATATACTAGCTGACGACCGCGACTCCGTCCGCGCGAGATTAAAAAAATACATTTGTAGCCTATGTGTTCTTTTAGACTATGTTCTATATGTATGCCAAATTTTATCTAGATCAGTTTAGACGTTCTGGAGATACCTTCAAACATCCATCCATCCATATACATATTTAATCATTCCCATTTATAATATTAGTAAGATGTATTATAAAATTCTCGTGTTACAATTTATGTTACCATACACCTCTGAAACAGCTTGACAAACTTTTATAAAATTTTAATGCATATTCAAAAGGTCTGAGAATCGGCTACTATCCATTTAATAAACCTGCGTGGACGGAGTAGTGGGCGATAGCTAGTTGTACTATTTTTGATCGTAGTATTAATTATTAAAATCAAGTTATAATACATTCATACCGAAGAACTAAAAAGGATTACTAAATGATACTAAATTATAAAAAACTTCACAATAATAACTGATCCACTATTATTTTTCAAAAATCTTTCATCATATTTTTCCAAGTTAAGACTGTTTACTTCTTAAACATCATGTTCTTGTTTAGTATAGTTTTAATATATGTCTTTTCTTATAAAAATCCTGTTAATAAAACACAAGAGGCTATATTTGCTGTCATACGAGGAATTCCGACATTTTCTAAGAATCTTTTCTAGACGTTTGCAGTTATTACAAGGCATCTGAGCAACGTATTTGTAGGAATTCATTCCTTTCACTTGTATTTCATCTTAGACGTATTGCTGGAAGCTATTTTTAAAATTAGAAATATATTTAAGACTTACTAAATGTTAACATTTCTCTTTCTTCAAGCGAACATCTTCTATCTTCTATTAGGTCTACTATCTTCTTCATCATCATCAGCTCACTATACGTCCCCACCGAGGGGCTCGGAGCCTACCCTAAGTGAAGGGTGATTAGGCCATTGTCAACCACGCTGGCCAAGTGCGGGTTGGGTTGGTTGACTTCACACATATCTTTGAATTACTTCTCAGATATGTGCAGGTTGCATCACGATGTTTTCCTTCACCGTAAGAACGTCGAATAAATGTACATATGTAAATCGGAAATCGAAAAACACATTGGTATATGGCGGGATTCGAACCCAGGACCTGCAGATTGCAAGTCAAGTGCTTGACCACTGAGCCACCGACGCTCCTCCTTCTATCTATCTAGTTACTATTTACTAATATACTTATAGTGAAGGAAAACATCGTGATGCTGTACACATCTGCTTCAAATTCAAAGATATGTGTGAAGTCAACCCGTACTTGGCCAGCGTGGTTGACTATGGCCTAATCACCCCTAACTTAAGGTAATTTTTTTATATCATAAGGTGGCAAACGAGCGAGCGGCCACCTGAAATCATTGAAATAGCGAAGTGACTGTTGCCCATAGACATACGCAATTGCATATGCGTTGCCTACTTTTAATCGACGGAGGAGAGG
Organism: Papilio xuthus; assembly: GCF_000836235.2. NCBI lineage: Eukaryota > Metazoa > Arthropoda > Insecta > Lepidoptera > Papilionidae > Papilio > Papilio xuthus. Next base: position 4,739,055 of record NW_013531700.1, read on the forward strand.
ATGCACAGAAAGAAAATATTTTCCCTTTAAATGCATCCTCTCATCCGGCAAGTCCACTTCCACTTCCCATCCTTTCCATATAAGAAAAAGGGTGGGAAGGGAAAGAGGACTAAATTAAGCCTCCGGGACGCACACTCATCAAACGAAATGCGGGATTGCTTCCACTTGACGCCTGTCTTCTGTGTGGTCGTGGTATTTCACCGGACGAGCCGGGCCAATTCGTGCGAAGATGTTAAAGCGGGCTCTACCACTGTTAAATGTATACTCCGAGCCCTTCAGTTGGGGCTTACAGTAAGCTGATGATAATAAGCTTATTCAAACTAATAAGATAGGTTCATTGAATATAGCCCTAACATTTTATAACTTCGTTTGTACAAAAAACTAATAAACATTTTAACGTTATTTTCGAAATAAGGACTTTCGCGCCAATATATCAAGTTAGACCAACACAGTAAATAAACATATTAACCTTAAGTGGAAACTCGGCTGCTGGATTCTGCCTTGAAATGAGGTTCAATGTATAAGCGTAAGCGATTTTGATATTTTTAAAGTTGTGTAATTTGTCTGACTGATTCTTTAACGACTTTCCGTTGTTGTCTTCTAGAATTCTAATCAAAAAGCATTGATTCATAAATAACATATTTTAATTTTTTAAATCATATGACAGGTAAAAATAACAAAATACACAGTAAAAAACAGTTCAGTAGATTTCTTTTTTGCTCAAAAATTAATTAATTTAATTTGATTGAAACGTTAACTATAATAATTATAAAATACTCGTGTCATTTCATTACATACTGATCTTTTGAGATAAATCTAGCGGTCGGCCGCGACTCCGTTCGCTTGGAATTAAAAAAATATGATTAGCCTATGTGTTCTTACAGACTGTGCTATATGTATGCCGAATTTCATCTTGATCCGTTCAGCAATCCAGAGATAACTTCAAACAATCATCCATCTAAACATTCGGATTTATAATATTAATAAGATTTAATAATTTTATCTCTTTTCTTTTGCACTTGGACCAAACAGTGTTGCCAAGCCTCCCCTCGCACGCTTCCTGAATGTTTAATTTTATTGAATTTCGATCGATCCCACTTGTGTGGGGGCTTCTCTGCCAGATGTTTGGCAAAACGTCCATGCCATCTTTACGTCTATTAGCATAGAAATGTATTCCTTCCCTCACTTGTTGTGGAATAACTTTTATTAACAACTAAGTTACCATCTTTGGGGTTAAACTGTTATTTAGTTTAACTATTATGATTGGGAGCGTCGGTGGCTCAGTAGTTTAAGCACTTGACTTGTAATCTGCAGGTTCTGGGTTCGAATCCCACCATATGCCAATGTGTTTTTCTATTTACATATGTACAGTTATCCGACGTTATTACAGTAAAGGAAAACATCGTGATGCAACCTGCACATATCTGCGAAGAAATTCAGACATGTGTGAAGTGAACCTGCACTGGTTCAGCGTGGTTGACTATGGATTAGTCACCCCTAACTCCGGATAGGCTCCGGGCCCCTCGGTGGGAACATATAGTGAGCTGATGATGATTATGATAGGCTTATACATAAAATTGAAGTATTGCATATTAATCAATTAGAAGGTAATGTAGATTTAGAATTGGGCCGTGTGTTCTTTCTCTCCTCAGTGTTTCGTATCTCCTTTCTCGTTCATGTAACGAAAATTGTCTTATAATTTAACGTGAATAATAATTTAGTTTGTTATAACGTTCTCGTTTTAATCGTCATTTGATATTACAGCGAGAGTCTTTTCGTAATTCAATCAAACAATCCAATTTGCTGCCGCTTCATATTTAATGTACGAATAAATATGATGTTCAATTTCCGACAAAAATAATCTATCAGCCATAAATTTATCAGCGAATTCCACATTCCAGGATGTATTGGTCGCGCGTGATTAAAGCGTAAATTGATTTATAACAGATGTGATATTTATTTTACAACCATTGTGATATTAATATTTGATTTTAATAACAGGTTGCTTTATTTTTTTTTAATTATTAAATATAAACTTTTTGTTTGCTATTTGTTAAATATTATGATTAATTTTAAGACGCGAAGGATCTTTATAGGTCATACTAGCTGTGTTCTTCGACTTTGTCTTAACAAACTTAATAAGTAGCTTATTTGTTCTACCAGACTATGTTCTACATCTATGCCAAATTTCAGCGAAACCATGCAGTCATTCCGGAGACACCTATAAACAAACATCCATTCATTCATATAAACATTCGCATTTATAATATTAGTAAGTAGAGTTAGGAAGAAAATCCGACACTGAACCGGTGTATTGCCACAACACTAGCCTTACTAAAATGTCGACGTTTATGTCCCCTCACTAATCATTCTGACACTTGACTTTGTAACGAAAGGACGTCATTTGCGCTAAAGAATTCTAATTAATAATGTTTAAATTAGTAAGATTAAATATTTTAGATCTGTATGCAAAAATTAGGCAAGCGACTAGAAATTAATTCGATTGCCAATATCGCAAGACATTCTGTGAAATATATTAATTACAAACTTATACAAACGGACGCATATTAATCTCCTACTTATATTGAACAGTAAATGAAAAGAGACGAGAGAAAACAATGTCGCTTAATTCGAGGTTTTTAATTTTTTTTTAAATATATTTTCATTTAGTGAAACAATAAAATCTTTTACGTACTTTATTCAACCTTATTGTAAATTAAAAGCTTGCATTGCTGCGAAAATTAATGAGGAAATCAACGGTCCACAATGATCGGCTGCATTTGTCCGGTAGTGGATGGGGTGGCATCGTAACGAGCCAGCGATGCGTCGATAAATAATCTTAATGGACGCCATGATGAATTATTTGGCGCTGAATTTTAATGCGCTGCAAATGGCCTCTCTGTGAGCTTTCAATTAAACATGTTTGCACGTCGTTTAATGCATTCACTACGTTGCGCTTACAACTAGGTACATAATATGTCTACTTTTACAACATAAATCTTCTTAAGTGTACGTACACTACTAGCTGTCGCCCGCGACACCGTCCGCGCGGTATTAAAAAAACTATTGGTCGCAGCGTAATGTTACATAGCCTAAAGCCTTCCTCTATAAATGGACTATCCAAGAATAAAAGAATTTTTCAAATCGGACCAGTAGTTCCTGAGATTAGCGCGTTTAAACAAACAAGCAAACTCTTTCGTTTTATAATAATAGTATAGATATTTATACTTTGCTAGCTGTAGCCTGCGAATCTGACCGTGCGGAATTAAAACAAACTTATTTAAGTAGTCTATGTGTTCTTCCAGACTATGTTCTACATCTATACCAAATTTCAGCGAGATCCATGCAGTAATTCCTGAGATACCGTCAAACAAACAACCATCCAAACATTCGTATTTATAATATTAGTAAGATGTACAAAAGTAAGACATATATTTTTATATTGACAACGCGTTTGCAAGTCATTTCTACGCTGCAGCATAGCTTAAAAAACATATTACTGTTATATATTTTCTCAACTAGATTGAATACAATTTAACATAATTTCATGAAAACAAAGAAATTATTGAAGCTTGTAGCAAAAATGCTCACTAGGTTTTTGTGCCAAAATTTTATTTCATTCGAAACGTTTGAAGAAGTCAGCGCTGACAAATCATTCCGAATGTCGGCCAACGTTTCGATTCTACAAGCGGAATTAATTAGGCCCTGAATTCTGCTTATGTCGCGGTAAAACATTTTGTTGATTATAATTTTTTATCTGTTTACAGGTAATTAAACTTCGTTCGTGATTTTAAGGTAACATTTTAATTAATTTATTTAAAAAATGTTTACAACTACGTTAAAAAACGTAGACGAATACATTTTATGTTAATACTGCCACCCGCGAATCCATCCGCCCGAAATTAAAAAAAAATATTAGTAGCCTATATGTTCTTTTACTTCTAAATCTATGCCTAATTTCAGCCAGATCCATGCAGCCGTTCTGGAGATATTTTATTTTAATTATAAGGTGGCAAACGAACGAACGGCCACCTGAAATCTCTGAAATAGCGAAGTAACCGTTGCCCACAGACATACGCAATTGCATATGCGTTGCCTACCTTTAATCGAAAGAGGAGAGGATGCACAGAAAGAAAAAATATTTTCCCTTTTCATGCATCCTCTCATCCGGAAAGTCCACTTCCACTTCCCATCCTTTCCTTATAATAAAAAGGTTGGGAAGGGGAAGAGTACTAAATTAGGCCTGGGGCGCACACTCATCAGACGAAACGCGGAATTGCTTCCACTTGGCGCCTGTCTCCTGTGTAGTCGTGTTATTTCACCGGGCGAGCCGGGCCAATTCGTGCGAAGATGTTAAAGCGGATTCTACCATTGTTAAATTAAAACAAAACATTCGCATTTATAATATTAGATTTTTAAATAAAATAACGTTGCGCAAATAATCATGCCTGTCACCCATAGAACCAGAAATCTGTAATAAGACGATCAAACGTAATTTATTTCACGTTTTATCTTTTTTTTTCTGCTATAAGTTTGTGTACACAGAGATTGTGTAATACTTTAATATGCGTGTAATCGTATTGGTTACCCATAAGCCCTCATCCGCTTTAAACAAGCGAACACGACCGTATTAAGGAGTCCTATTACTCAACCTTTCACTTTTCATAACCCACTTAACGCGGACGTATTGCCATGTGCCATGTACTTCAAAGACGTATCAACAACTTTCAAGTTGTAGCTATTGAAATTTTGACAGACTACTTTCGATCTTATTCCAATGCAATTAAATTGCAATTATTATATCATTATTTTGGTAACATCTTTGCTACAAATGCACTTTTAAGTTTGAGATTCAAATTTCGAACTTATTGGATGGTGTGAAAGTTTAATTTTGTTTATTTGTTACTTACTGGCTTGTATTTAACAGTCAAACGTAATGGCCAGTACTGAGATGTAATGCGGTTTGTTAAGAGGCCGTTGACTCTGTTATTTTATTAGATTATAGTTTATATTACAAATATAAACCAAACGTGATATGTTTACTTGGTTTAATATTAGATTTATAGTATAAGTAGCTGTCGCCCGCGACTCCGTCCGCGCGGAATTAAAAAAAAATTAAGTCTATGTGATCTATCTTCAGACTATGTTCGACAACTATGCCAAATTTCAGCGAAACCAATGAGCCGTTCCGGAGATACCTTCAAACAAACATCCATCCATCTAAACATTCGCATTTATAACATTAGTAAGAAATATGAAAATACGTTAACATAAAATAGTTGAAAAAGTTGTATAAGAAATTATTTCTTTATTTACGTTCACTGACAAAAATTGTAACAAACTTAGCTATAGTTCGATTAAGTTATCTGGCCCGGTGAACATAAGTAAATAACAATAGCTTAGCTGTTAATATCACGTGCCACAAGATTATAGTCACACTATAGGTGTTTTCTCAAACCTTTTCTTGTGTTCAATTTTCTGCGCTTTTTTTTAACAGCGCCTTAAAAAGCCAAATAAGTAAGTCGGACTATAAATTCAATTATACAGTTTTATAGGTTAATTCAATACTAGTTTGACATCCTGCATGTCGGTTAGTGATTACGAAATTTTTTTGTCATAATGGTAGCCTTACATTGGATTTCTCACGAATAGCAACTTACGAAACCCGAGCTCAACCATATGGCTGTCAGGAATCTCGCATCAATGATTATATTGGAACAGTCTCTAAATGAACAAGTTTGTACGTTGACTTTTTAGTTAATTAATAATGAATTTAAGTACTCTGAAAGCATCTAAATATTTTACTTCTATTTTCTATAATTTTACTAATATTATAAATACGAATGTTTGAATGTATGGATGTTTCTTTGAAGGTATCTTTAGAACGGCTGCATAGATCTCGTTGAAATATGTCACTGATGTAGAACATAGTCTGGAAGAACACATAGGCTACTAATACTTTCAAATCGCTGGCGACAATTAGTAAAGAAATACGTACACGTATATCATGTCACGATGTATGTTCGTGATAAACTCCGAAACTACTAAACCAATTTTTATCAAATTTTGTAATCATCTGTAATTTAGTCTAAATTGGGAGATAGTCTATTTTTAATCTAAATTATTAATCTTTTTTATTCCGCGCTGACAGAGTCGCGGGCGACAGCTAGTTAGGGATTATAATTTGACACTATATTACAATAATTATATGACTTAATTGCATCACGTATCATTTCACGGAAAATGGGTAGGAAATGTAAGTCCTTGACTGTAACTGAAAGACGTTAAAGTATTGGAATATGACCTCTTAAGGTGGGGGTAGATTAAAAGATGCACTGACCAAGGGATGAGCTCGCCCGGACTGCTTAAGTGCCCTCTGACCTCGCAGGAACACTTTAAACACTTACCGCTTTACTTTAAGTCCACTTGTCACGAACTGTGCTTAAACTTTAAACTATTTTTGTTGCGGAAACACTTGCATTACACTTTAACATGCTTTTAAGGTTGTATTTGAAAGGCTTCCGTTGTCGGGTTTGTGAATAATTTGCGTTTTATATTGTAGCTTTTATAACCTCTTGTACCTTTTGCTTTCGTCCTTTCCTATTATTTTTTTGAGGTTAACGTTAATAATTTGTTAAAATCTGCAATTATTCAAAAGTCAACTTCATCTGCAAGCAATAATAACTAGTCGGGTTATTAATCTTCAAAACAACGTGATCAAATTACGTAATTTCCATGTCTTTGGCACGTAATTTTCCAAATGATTCGCACACGCCTGTCATAATGACCTCGGGGAGGTCAACAACCCTATGTTTCCGTCTATTTGGATTGTTAGCGACTGAACTGACGCGTATCTGTCGATGTTTGACACATAGCTTAGTGGTTAGTACATCTGAATTTTCAATCTTAAGTCTTGGATTAAAATCCTATATAATTAACAATAAATGCGTTATATGAACTTAGTATTTCAACCATTCAATAAAACAATACAAGAGACGCGTTTAACTCAAGGAAATAATGATTAATATAGAAATAAATTATGTCTCCTAAGTAGACGGTGGCTCAGGGGTTAAAGGACTTGACTGGTAATCTACAGATCTTGGATTCTAATCCCGCCATGTACCAATGTTTTTTTCGATTTTTGATTTACATATATACATTTATCCGACGTTTTTACGGTGAAGGAAAACATCGTAATGCAACCTGCATATCTGCGAAAAATTTCAAAAGACATGTGACGTCAATCCGCACTGGGTCAGTGTGGTTGACTATGGCCTAGTCATTCCTAACTTAGGGTACACTCCGAGCACCTCAGTGGAGACGTATAGTGAGCTGATGATGAAGTATCACGGTAAAAATTTTATTACCCTAAGAAACTCAGGATACAGCGTAGCCGTGAATTTATTACATACAAATGAACTATAAAATATTCTTAATAAATACAATAATTATAAAATTGAAATTAGAATCGTAAATTAGATGCGACATAAAATGATATCAATTTTTCAATTTTCCGAAGTTCATTGAACTCTATAAATATAGCTTATGTCATATTAATTAATCTATTACAATAGCGAGGTTAATGACCTCTATGCTAACGCGATGACCCTGACGAGGTCGTACACCAGTTTTTTGCATGTTTTTCGCAGTCCGAGATCGTTATTGTTAAAATTTGGATAAGATTAACGTTTTAAGATAAACTCGCGTTAAAACAAAGCTTGTTACAAACTTCCTGCATACTTTTTTAACCTTGTTTCGTGGAAAACAAAACACTATTATATTTTTTTTAATTTCTACACTACGCATACAAAACAGGATAGACAAGATGATTCTTTTGTTTGGGGAAACCTTCAAGATGAGAAAAGTATTTTATCTCGGCCACGTTCTCTGGCATGACAGATTCTATGGAAAAAGTTGCCGGTAAAAGAAGAGTCGGTCAAAGAAAGGAATCCTGGTTATGCATCCATTACTGGAGAGGATTTGCGAGTGCCAACTAATCACCAACCTTGATTAGTCGGAGAGGCACCTCAAGAATTTTTTTTCGATTTCCGACTAACATATGTACATTTATCCGACGTTGTTACGGTGAAGGTAAACATCGTGATGCAACCTGCACAAATCTGAGAAGAAATTCAAAGATATGTGTGAAGTCAACCAACCCACACTGGGCCAGCGTGGTGGACTATGGCCTAGTCACCCTTAATTTAGGGTAAGCTCCGAGCTCCTTGGTAGGGATGTATAGTGAGCTGATGATGAACCACCTCTTTGTTATATAGCCATTTGAATCTACAATCTAGTCTATTCCTTATTATAGCTTCTAGATTCTTTTATAGCTTAACTACGAGTATACTTATCCAAGCAATACTAAAACTATACTTCTATGACGTTAGCCCTCTTTTATCGAATGTTACTTATGTATTAGTGACGCAGAATGGCTTAATGTAACGCAAGTCTCGCCTCGATGTCGTGATAAAATTTTATTATCGATTTTCTAACCATGTGACGTCACTAGACGGAATATGCAATACGTATAAATAGTACGTAATTGTAAAGAATATTATGAAAATCGTACTAGACCATGATTTCCTGGGACCAAAATCCCAGTTTAAAACATATCGTTATCTCTGTTTTGTCAAAGATAATGACAGGGACGACGATATGTTTACAGAGATGTTAGTCTTCGTAAACAACGGTAAGAAGCAAAAACTTCTGTCACATGCAAAACCTATAGGAATAGTAATTCAATACGACAGGATATAAAATCTTAAAGACATCACACTTTGTTGAAATTGTTGTCTCTAGTCATCATCATCATTATCAGCCGGAATTCGTCCACTGGTGAACGTTGGCCTACTCCATCGATTGCCACAATGCCCGGTCCTATACCGCATGCATCCAGTACACTCCCGCGACATTGACTTGACTTGACCTTTACTAGGTCATCAGATCTCTTATAAGCTATTGTAATTAAGTTTTGTTTTTTTCGACCAGATGATAAGTTTTCGGACTATTAACTTGATAGAAATACATAAACGTAACTTAGGGTTAACGAGGAAGAGGATAGCAAGGGGAAAATTATTTCTTGCCTCTATCATTCGTCTAATAGGAATTACATTTGAAACTTTTTTTCTTGTTGTCTAGATTAATATAGCGACAGGAGTTCACATTAAAAAAGTTTATAAGCTTTATAAAACCTGTATTCATGATATTTTCCTTACTAAATAAATCAGATTTTTAGGTTATTTCATCAGGAAAATTCTTATAATTTACATTCATATTTGTTCAGAATTTTCAACTACGTATTATTTTTCAAGCAAATCTTTTGATGTTAAATCTTGTAACATTTCAAAGAAAGAATACAGCTAAGGAAACCTTTTGCGCATCACTTCGGTGCTCTCACCTTCGTGTTATTTATTTCACTCGTCTTCGCTCAGCGGACAAAGGGCCGAGGGAAAACTATTATAAGCGCAAAAAACATACCTACGCTAAGTTACAAGCGGAAGCGGGTTAATTCTTTAGTCTTAATTTTGATTCAAAATTATTATCTTTTGTCTTCATTTTGTTCTACGAATCAACTTCATTTTTTTATATAAAATCTGCTAAAACGGCTGAAACACTGACGTATGTTCGCCCGGTGGCTGCGCCGACTAATTTCGAGCGCATCTCTCTTTGGGGGAGGGGACTCTTCATCAGGGTGACTGGGACTGGTATTATTTTGCGGACGCCGCCTGTTGCTCACTAGTCGTTGAAAATAGTCGGTGCCGCCACCCGACGAATATAGGTGTTTTAACCGTTTTTATATAAGTTTATTATAAAGTCTCGCGAAAGTTTGAATAATTTAATTACTTCATTTTTTACATTTTCTTACGTAAATCAATACTAATATCATTAATGGGAAAGATTTGATTGTTTCTTTATTTGTTTGTTTATCATTGAATGAAACTACTAAACTAAACTAAAACAAGAAGCTAAAAAAATCGCGGCCATTTGTTATATTAACTTACTCTGGTAGTCATTACGTCGAAATGCTTCTATTACGTTTTGTCTTTAACCGCCTTCTTGATAGTTTGCCGCTGTCTGTGTACGGTAGTCCTTATATTAATAATATTAACGGTTCACAGATTACTCTATTATGAAATTAATTCTCCTTTCGCTCATCGCTTGTACCACAGAAAATAGTCGCCTGAAGAATAAGTCCCCTGACTTACCTCTACGTTATCTTCGGGGCTGGGGCAGGTTCCTGTTGTTTTGATTTGTAGCCACGTTATGAGGCCGACGCGCCAAGACTACGGCATGGACCGAATACGAAGTTGTAATAAATTTAAAAGTTTTTTTTTCCAAACTCATCAAACTCGCAAAGTTGGTTTGCCATGGGATTATTTGGTATGTTACATGATTGTGTTATATACTATGTTTGTTGATTTTATTTTTATAACGTCTTTAATATGATACAAGTTTTTGGATTTAAAATCTATTGACATAAAATGAAGGTTTAGTTGCTTCTTACTATGAACACTAGAATCCTACTTTTCACTACCACGTCGAATCTTTCGCTTTATTATTAATCTATTTGATATTAGTTATAGCTGCCTTGTTAATTTCCAATGTTGTTAATCTATTGAGTATTTTTTATGATAGCAAAGTATAAGACCTACATTTTTAATATTAATTTCCATTTCCCAACTGCAAACTTATATGTTAGTAATACTATATAATTTAGTTGCTTTAAAATATGTGGTATACGGGTTAGATAACAGCCCGCATGTCTTATCAAAGTACAAGGCCGCGCTACGACCTTACAAGTTCAAATATCTACTAGATATTATTTTCGTCATTTTGAACAGTGGTTGATCGGCCGATTTGTCCGGAGATATACCACTTAGAAGGCTGGTTAAGTGAGTTTTTCGTTTTTCGATTAACATATGTACATTTATACGATGTTTTTAAGGTGAAGGAAAACATCGTGATGCAACCTTTTTTTTTCAGAGGGGAATGCTTTATGCATACTCCGCGCCCCGGGGGGGACGCGGTAGTTATGTGGGATTCTCTTCCGGATGAGAAGCATACCCACTAAACCTATTCCTCCTAAGCATCATGGCGAGGCCACGGGCACGCTTGCGCTTTCGTCCGCGACCTCGCCTGATCGTGATGCAACCTGCACATATCTGAGAAGAAATTCAAAGATATGTATGAAGTCAACCAACCCGCACTTGGCCAGCGTGGTTGACTATGGCCTAGTCATCCCTAACAAAGGGTAGGCTCCGAGCCCCTCGGTGGGGACGTATAGTGAACTGATGATATATTTTCGTATGTCGTAGGTGTACATAGTATGTTATACATCGTGGTTATTTTACTTGACCTAATTTTAAACTTAATATACTTAAGTGCTAACTTTACTTAACTTGATTGGCTTGATAGCATTAAGATAAAAAATAAAATCGTAAAACATTTTATAGCACTATTGAGTGTAAAAACTTTACATTTTAAATACTACAATCACAATAGTCAACTATGCAAATAAAAAATCTAACTTCTAATATTAACAATAAGGTTACAAAGTTGTTAAAAATGCTATAAGTCGCTTTTAGAAAGATAACACGGCCATTCTCGCCTTTGCGCTGCCTACTCGATTCTACAAGAACTAAGATGTAAAGCTTTAGAAGCACGGCTTAAGCAGTTTTAACAGTGGTAGAGCCCGCTTTAATATCTTCGCACGAATTGTCCCGGCTCGGCTTGAAATACCACAACCACACAGAAGACAGGCGTCAAGTGGAAGCAATTCCGCGTACAGTGTGCGTCCCGGAGGCCTACTTTAGTCCTCTTTCTCTTCCCAACCTTTTTCTTTTAAGGCAAGGATGGGAAGTGGAAGTGGACTTTCCGGATGAGAGGATGCTTGGGAAGGGATAATATTTTCTATTTGTGCATCCTCTCTTCCGTCGATTAAAGGTAGGTAACTCATATGCAATTGCGGATGTCTATGGGCAAAAGTCACATCGCTATTTCAGCGATTTCAGGTGGCCGCTCGCGCGTTTGTCACCTTATGATATAAAAAAATGGTTTGGTAGCGCATATGCCATAACGCGTAAATTAGGTATGGAATATTCTAAAACAAAATAGCTTTTTTAAGCCTTTAATAATAATCTCATCGCGATCGTGTCATTTTATTTACATATCAACATATTTCCTATTTGAATATTTTTAAATTCCACGTAACATTGGATATTTTTTAGTTTTTCCGTTATTTACGATACCAAGCCGTGACGCACAACTGGTTGGGTAGTAAACTTTTTAATTTTTCCATTTGACGTGACGTGAGTTTAGAAGTAAAATTGATTTTTCAGAAAATCACAAACACGCATAAATACCCGTTTTCTTTATACTACCAAACATTTCTAATCGTTTTAAAAAAATATTAGGTGCGCAACTAAGTTCTCGCTGTTTTTCAGTAGATGGCTCTAGCAGTAAGAGCTGGTCGATTTTGACATATCCAAAACGTCATGAACCAAGCTTAGACATATGGTAAACAAACCGTTGCGACACGAGTGATTTTGTTTTCGCATTATATATAATACTTCTGGTTGTAATATGTTAAGTTGTTTTATGTTAATGTTAAATTAGAATTGTCATCAATAAAAATACTTTATAACTCTGTCCACTTTGAAATTATTTTAAAGCTTAAAAATATGTATCTTGTATGCATTTGTAATCTTACTTCTTACTTTATCTTACTAATATTATAAATGCGAATGTTTAAATGGATGGATGTTTAAAGGTATCTACAGAACAGCTGAACGGATCTCGATGAATTTTGGCACACATGTAGTACATAATCTGGAAGAACACATAGGCTACTACTTATCTTTTTTTTAATTGCGCGCTTACGGAGTCGCAAGCGATAGCTAGTAGTTGTTAACATTAAAAAACATACAGACGAATTGAGAACCTCCTCCTTTTTGAAGTCGTTTAAAAAGTGGATCACATTTTATTAACTCTTATGTTCATTTTGTATAGCATACCATACATACAACTTTAGAAAAATATACGATCACTATAAAATAATTTTAAACTTAGTTTTTTTTTAACTTTGTGATTTGCTTTTCTTCAAAAAAGCAATCTGGCCACAATAAGGGTTAATTTCGCCTATTAGTTGCAAAATCTCTGACAAGGTTACTTCGACCTTTAAGAAGGTTAAAATGTCATTAACCTAAGTTTTTGGTTACGTGGAAAATATATTGCATTGGTTTAATGAGATCGCAATTTATGTCAGCCTGGTGAGTGGGGTCGTGTCTTTAACATTTTGTCAGCGACAGACTTAATATGTAATTTAATTTTAACGCCTCGTTAAACACTATTTAAATATTACATTTTAATATTAACAGGGATATATATTTTATTATTTATAGAGCGTCGGTGGTTCAGTGGTCAAGCCCTTGACTTGCAATTTGCAGGTCCTGGGTTCGAATCCCGCCATGTACCAATGTGTTTTTTCGATTTCCGATTTACATATGTACATTTATCCGACGTTCTTACGGTGAAGGAAAACATCGTGATGCAACCTGCACATATCTGAGAAGAAATTCAGAGATATGTGTGAAGTCAACCAACCCGCATTTGGCCAGCGTGGTTGACTATGGCCTAATCACCCTCAACTTAGGGTAGGCTCCGTGCCCCTCGGTGGGGACGTATAGTGAGCTGATGATGATGATGATATATATTTAATATATATAAGCTGTCGCCCCTGACTCTTGCCGCACGGAATTAAAAAAAAAATAATTAGTCAAATTTCATTAAGCTCCAAGCATTCAATCTGGAAGTACCTTCAAACACCCATCCATTCAAGTCGCTAAAATTTAGCATAGCTGTAGAACATAGTCTGGGTACACATAGGGTACTTATTAAGTTTATATTTAACTCCGCGCGGACGGAGTCGCGTGCTACATCTAGTTACTAATATTATAAATGCGACTGTTTGGATGTATGGATGGACCGACAAATATTTGTTCGAAGGTATCTTCAGAATGGCTGAACATTCCTAGATGAAATTTGGCATAGATGTAGAAAATATTTTGAAAGAACACATAGGCTTCTAGTTATTTTTTTTTTCATGTTTTACGTCCCGGAGGCCTAATTTAGTCCCCTTTCCCTTCCCACCCTTTTTCTTATAAGGAAAGGATGGGAAGTGGAAGTGGACTTTCCGGATGAAATGATGCATGGGACGGAAAAATGTTTTCTTTCTGTACATCCTCTCCTCCATCGATTAAAGTTAGGCAACGCATATGCAATTGCGTATGTCTATGGGTAACGGCCACTTCGCTATTTCAGCGATTTCAGGTGGCCGCTCGCTCGTTTGCCTTTTGTGTAACAATTATTTTGTGATTGAACCTTGGAATGTGCGGACGTGAGGATCCATTGTATCAAAAGTTTATTTAGCTATAACAGCACATTTCTGAAAACGATTTCTTAATTTATTAATACTACGTGAGGAAATTATGCGACATTGTAATTTTGTTCGTGGCATGAACGTCGAAACGCCATTATGTTTTAAAATTAGTTAATGTTATTCATGTACTTTAACCAATTTAGCCAATTTATTAGAGTGTCGGTGGCTCAGGGGTCAAGCACTTGACTTGCAATCTGCAGGTCCTGGGTTCGAATCCCGCCATGTACCAATGTGTTTTTCGATTTCCGATTTACATATGTACATTTATCCGACGTTCTTACGCTGAAGGAAAACATCGTGATGCAACCTGCACATATCTGAGCAGAAATTCAAAGATATGTGTAACGTCAACCAACCCGCACTTGGCCATCGTGGTTGACTATGCCCTAATCACCCTTAACTTAGGGTAGGCTCCGAGCCCCTCGTTATTTATGTACTATGTTACTTGAAACAGTGATAGCTTAGTAGTCGAGTAATCGACTTTTTGTATGAAAGTTTTCGTTCAAATCTAGACAATTTTAATTTTATTTAAGTTAAGTTTGCGTTATTGTTAAATATTCAACTAGCTTAAAGCATATTACTATCCATTTTTAATATATTTTTTTGTCGGATAATAGACTTACTAATTGCCTTAAGCTATACATGTTGGCTGAGCCTTATCAAATGAAGACCAACACCACAATAAAGGCAATTTGTTGGCGGACTAAAGGCGAGCGCCAACAACGTTACGAACATCTACAAGTTGGTTGGCAAGCTTTTTTATAGGAGGTAGTACGTTCTTTTTTGAATGTCATTATTACTTTTTAGTGATAAATTGTCGTAAAAATCAAATCAAATCGGTAACAGCATGTACAATCTCTAATCTGTAGTATGAAATTCAAACGTGATTTCAGCGCCTACATAAAAATTAATGGACCTTGCAACTTAATCGATTTTGATATTCGTTTAGTAGCGAGACGTTTTCAGTCCATTATCGTTATGATTATGCGTCTCTTCGATGTAACGATCCGATGTTCGGTTTTAAACGATTAACGCTTGTACTTCGCGAAAAATCAGGGTGTGATAAAATTTGTTTAAATTTTTTTTGTTTTAAATAAAAAAGGACAAGTTTGAGATCCAAATGTTTTAAAAGGGTACATTAAAATTCATTCACAACAGTAAGAAAACTTCTTACTAATATTATAAATGCGAATGTTTAGTTGGAAGGATAAATGTTTGTTAGAATGTATCTTCTGAACGACTCAACAGATTTTAATGCAATTTGACACAGATGTAGAACATAATCTGGAAGAACACATAGGATACTAATATCTTTTCGCGGGTGGAGTCGCGAGATATACCTTGTTATATACATTTCGTCAGTTTAGCATTATAGAAATATATTTTTGTTACACAATCCAAAGAATACAATTGTGTTACATTCTATTTTATTATCTAAGCCACGTGTTACAATCCATTTTGTTAACTAAACCGAGTTACAAGCCTAAGGTCATTTGTAATCATTTATGTATATGCGTAACACGGTCTATGCTACATGTAATATTCACGTTGCCTAATACTAGACCCCTTTATACAACTCTACTGAGACTAGACGGATTGCTTCGATAGTTTTTCTATGTAATTAAATCCCCAAACAATGTTAATACTAATTTGATCTTAAGCACCAACATAAAAGCGTCAATAGCCTAACGGTTAAGGGTACGGATTTCCGATCGCAAAGTCGGGGGTTTGAATCCTGTCATTCGACTATTGTAAACCGTAGCACAAGCCTAGAGCTTAGTTGAAATGGTATAAGAAATAATAGTAAATTTACAAAAAAAAATGGAATCAGATTTGAATGTAAAAATCCTTTTACTGACGGTTTCCGAGACCCAAATCTTTATAAAACATATCGTTATCCCTGTCATTAGTTTTGACAAAACTTTCTGTTTAAAACTGCCAATATTTTAAATGAGGATTTTAGTCTCAGAAACCCACTTTTCATAATGTATATTTTTAAAAAACAACTTCTAGATATTCTATTAGATTACTCTTAATAAGAAATAAAAAATTCAAATCACGAATAAAAATGACTTCCGACCCCAGAAAAATAGTTTACCTCAATTACGTATGAACAATAGGCTGTTAAATCAAAGCCTTAGATTAGTCAAATATATTATAGATAAATTCTGATAAATACCGGGGTGAATGACCCCGGATATAACGTAGACGGACGATGGATGGAATAAAACTGAAATAAAACGATATTTTATATTATAAGATAGCAAAGGAAGAAGTGGCCATCTGAATTCGGCAAAATGCACAGTTCATAATTTTAGAATAAACCTGTTGCATTAAACCTTTGTATACACAGAATATGTAAAGCTACTAGCTGTCGCCCGCGACTCCGTCTGCGTAGAATAAAAAAAAATTAGTAGCCTATGTGTTCTTCCAGATTACGTTTTACGTCTATGCCACATTTCAGCCGGATTCGATATGGCGTTTTGAAGATACCTTCAAACAAACATCCATCCATCCATCTAAACATTCGCATTTATAATATTAGTAAGAAAATTTTATAAAATGTATTATTACTTCTCTAAATCAGAGACACGTTCTAGAACAGTCTTTTCCAAGGTGGGCGATAACGCCCCCTTGTGGGCGCTGCAAGTCTCAAGTTGCGGGTTATAGTAAAAGTTTCGTTTAGAATTCTCCGTTAATATACATATATAGGTCACAATAATTAATTAATTTAATTTGAACTTATACTGGTTTTTAAATATGTGAAAATATGGGGGCGCTAAAAAAAATATTTATTCTCAAAGTGGGCAGTAGACAAAATAATTTTGGAAACCACTGTTCTAGAACATATAGAGACTGGACAGGCCATTAACTTTCTTAATAATACTAACTAAGGAATCGACAAACACGTAGCAGCATCACGACATGAATAAGAAACAAAATGGAATACGGTAAGCACGGATGTCTTTAACTGCCGCTGGGGGCGCTTCATTAGATTTTATTGGCCCCCGCCTCGCCTAATTATTGGCCCCCGCCTCACCTAATTATGAAGTTTGGGAGTAATCAGGGAAGTAAACCTTGTCATGGAGGTTAACTTTAAATGTCACGTAAGCCACAATATTAATGACGTTGCGTATTTTTCGTTGTTTAGGTCATGTCGGCGTACCGTTTACACATAAAACTTGATAAATAAAATTATGTTTAATATAGCTGACACAACGAAAAGATGTGAAAATATCTCAAAGAGTCATAGACAACGTCTTAATCTCACAGTATCAAAATAATTTTAAATTTAATATTGGTATTTAAATAATTAATATGGCTTTGTATCCTAATAAGTGGGGTTATAACGCGCGAGAGCGCGGGATTCAGACATATGGTGATGGAAGAGCGTGTTCACACAACGTAAGCGCGGGCGCGACACGCAAATGACAGTCGCCCGCTCTTGCGCCCGCGTCCGCCTATATGTATGAACCTTATAAATGGCACATGTTACATTGAAAATAATCAATGGTTGGTATATATGTCATAGTGTGAACGAAAAGTTCATGAGAAAATTACACTTTATAAACTGTGGACTTAACACATTTTTTAAACAACAAAATCTTACCAATATTATAAATGCGAATGTTTTGATGGATGGATGGATGGATGTTTGTTAGAAGGTATCTTCAGAACAGCTGTATAGATCTCGCTGAAAATTAGCATAGATGTAGAACATAGTCTGGAAGAACATATAGGCTACTAATTAAGTTTTCTTTTAATTTCCGCGCGGACGGAATCATGGGCCTCAGTTAGTTTCATTTAAAAAAATATTATTTCTTTAATTTTATATACACTGTATTTGTTATTCAGTTTAAATTGTCATTGTATTCGTTGTCAGCAAGAATTTTCACAGACTTGTTATAAATTCTTTGATATTTGGAGCGTTCGCCGGCAAGTGTCGGACAAAGAACAAGGTCTTTTGTGTCCTGATCTACGGAGATTGTATCACATGGATGTTTAAGTTTTTGTGCTCGCAAGTTTACTTTTAACATTGCAATTGCCTTGTATGTAGAATTTAGAGTGAATAAAATTACTTTGGTTGAGTTAAAAATTTGCTATTTTTTTATTTATTACAAAGTATTACTTGTCCTTTTTTACATTCCAGATTCCAGATTTAAATAAACTGTTGGATTGATGAATGTTTGAAGGCATAGAGCACAGTCTGGAAGAACACATAGGCTCCTATCATTTTTATATTGCGCGGACGGAGTCCCGGGCGACAGCTAATTTGACATAAATGTCGAACATAGTCTGGGAGAACACATAGGTTACTAATTTTTTTTCTATTTGTTTTTAAATGTAAAACTTGCTAACACAAATCATCCAGACGATGTAAAAATAAGTAACAATGATTTGCAAAAGATAATTACAGAAAGTTATATTTATACATTTATTATAATTAAATCGTTTTTTTAATGAACAGTTATATGAGTACTCGTGATGAGTGTGCTGTTCTTGATAATCTGTGTCATCGTGAAATAACTGCTTACTAAAACTAGTGCTTACCATGACAACTTAGTTACGGCGTCTTATCTAAAGTACCTGGATGACCGCTTTTTTATTGTTTTTTTGGAAATTATATTTAATTACGAATTACTAAACGAATAAAATCATATTTTCTAAAAATGATTCCTAGCTAGATCGATTTATCGGCGCCGAAACCCCCTGTATACTAAATTTTATGAAAATCGTTCGAGCCGATTCCGAGATTCCGATTATATATATATACACACAAGACTTGCTCATTTAAAGATATAAGATAAGATATTATACGTCATTACGTTTTAAGGAAAAGTTTACATGCGTCTTATATTATCTGTTTAATATTGTTATCTGTTTGATGTTACGGAGCATTATTTAAATTGATGAATTAAAAATCTTACTAATATTATAAACTAGCTATCGCCCGCGACTTCGTCCGCGTGGATACATAAAAAAACTCAATTAGTGTAGCCTATGTGTTCTTACAGACTATATTCTATACGTATGCCAAATTTAATCGAGATCCGTTCAGTCGTTCTAGAGATATCTTCAAACACCCATCCATCCATCCACATCATATCCATCTAAACATTCGCATTTATAATATCAGTAAGTTAAATAAAGCAGCTCTTAAAGGCATAAATCCAAAAAAATGAATAAATAGTATTTTATGTTCGTCTCCTGGCTGTAAGCTACCTCCTCACCAATTTACAGCCATATCGGTGAAGCCGTTCTTGAGTTATAAATAGTGTAACTAACACGACTTTCTTTTATACATATAAGATGTGGATGCCAAATCCACCAGTTTGAAGGCTTATCCAGAAGGGCTGTATGGATCTCGCTGAAATTTAGCATAGTTGTAGAACATAGTTTAAAAGAACACATATGGTAGACAGAGTCAGGGGCGAAAGCTAGTTACATAAAACTATGATTTAAATTTACTACAATATAAAAGAGTTTGTAAGGTATTAATTGCAAATAGAATTATTTCAGTTTGAAAACTTAGAAACAATGATAAGGTATTATTAATTATTCATGGAATAATAAGCTTTTGTAGCATATTAGCAGTGTAAACCAAGCTTTAAATAAGGGCAACACCGTCATATTAAGGATCCAAACGGAAACTTGCGCAATCAAGAGCAGCCCTGTTGATAAATCTAAATCGCAAACGGCCGGGGCACAGTTAAGCGCAAGTTACAGGTCTCCGTTATTCATAGTCGAAGTTCGAGCGATAATATCATGAGTTTATATTCAATATTAAAGCCAGATTTCGCCCCGGGAATTCTCTACCGTGTCTATATTGCCGTATGTTACACGAGTGTACGAGTACAATGAAGTAGAGTAGTAGACATGTACTGCTATATTAACGGCAAGAGAACCCCTAGACAAGGAATGGATTGGTACCTTTTCCATCCATGTATTGGCAGGAGAGGGGACGTATGGTAAGGGAATCTCTTTCTATGCTTCCCTGGTAATAAAAGATAAGTAACGCATCTGCAAATACAGATGTCTGGCAGCGGTCATTTTTTTGTTACGCTATTTTTGCGAGTGCCATTGGCCGCTTGCTTATTAGTAACCTTATATTATTAAAAAATACTATTAGAGCTATTCGAAAAGTCAGAAAATAAAAATGATAGTTTCATTTTATGAGTCAAATGCTTGTCTCGTATTCCTGTTCTTTTTGACACATTTTAACGATTCTACGAGCGATAATTTTCTAATACTATATGGATGTTACTTTATCGGACTAAAATTCATTTTATTTTTTAATCTAATTAATTTTGTCTTTGGAAGTTTCTTTTGGTAGTGTCTAATGATAGTAGTACTGCATAGTCTACTGCTCTACCGCAGTGTACTGCCCACGTGTGAAAGACATTACGTCTAACGTATGGATAATATTGCGTGTTGGTGTTTGAGAAGTTAGACACGATGGCAGATTACATGTTAATTAATTCGTAGAGCGTACGAATTAATTAATTAAAGAAATATGTTATTTATAGACGTAGATATATAATTTTGGCTTACAAGATGAAGATTAGCTTAATACAATTGTAAAGTTAAATTTAATAAAATATTGATTTCAACGTAACTATATTTAACAACTCGCAATACGTCTCCGCTGAGGGTCTCGAAGCCTACCCTAAGTTAGGAGTGACTAGGCTATAGTCAAACACGCTCACCCAGTGCACGTTGGTCATATCTTTGAATTTCTGTGCAGAGATGTGCAAGTTGTATCACGATATTTTACCGTAGGAACGTCGGATAAATGTACTTATGTATCGAAAAACATATTGGCATCGAATCTAGGACGTGCAGATAACAAATCAAGTGCTTAACCCCTGGAACTAGATTTTATTATAATACAACAAAATTGTAATTTAATTGTTATTAATTTGTTATTTCTTTATAATGTTACGTTGTTATAAATTGTTGGCTGAAATCGAAAAGCTTGTGTAAATAAAAGAAAATTAAAAACACAAATGGATATCAATCAATTCGTCTTCAACAAACAGTCGTCCATCATCCAAATAGGATAGAACAACGCCCAAGTTCGGATACATAGCAGACAATCCATTATTGACGATATTAATAAAATCATACGTCGACATGTCAATTTTATCTACCAATACAATGTGCTATGACCTTTTACCTGTGCAACTTACATGTTATATTATCAGACTTAATTTTAGTTTATCACTTTCCAACCTTTTCTTATGAGGAAAGGATGTGAAGGATGACCCATATGAAAGGAAAATATTGTCTCTCTGTGCGTCTCGTCATCCGTCAATTTAAGGTAGGCAATGCATTTATAATTGCGGATTTCTATGGGCAATTGTTTTGCTATTTCGGCAAACTCATGTCTGCCCGATCGTTTGCTACCTTTTTTATAATATGAAGTTGTAACAGAGAATGAGAAACAACACTCAGAAATTATAGAATCGTCCCAAGTCTAGGTACTCCAATATTCATCATCAGCTTACCATATATCCTCACTGAGAGGCTCAAAGTTTAGGAGCTGCCCTTAGTTAGAAGTGGCTAGATCATAGTCAACAACACTGGCCCAGTGCGGGTTGACTTCACGATGTTTTCCTTCACCGTAAGAACGTCTGAATAACTGTGCTAACCAATAAATAATAGTTTTTTTTTATTTCATAAGGTGGCAAACGAACGAGCGGCCACCTGACATCGCTGAATAGCGAAAAGTGACCGTTGCCCATAGACATACGCAATTGCATATGCGTTGCCTACCTTTAATCGACGGAGAGGATGCACAGAAAGAAACTGTTTTCCCCTT
The DNA here is from genome assembly GCF_000836235.2 of Papilio xuthus. NCBI lineage: Eukaryota > Metazoa > Arthropoda > Insecta > Lepidoptera > Papilionidae > Papilio > Papilio xuthus. The sequence continues at coordinate 4,761,317 of NW_013531700.1, forward strand.
CCATGCATCCTCTCATCCGGAAAGTCCACTTCCACTTCCCATCCTTCCAAAAAGGGTGGGAAGGGAAAGAGGACTATTAGGCCTCCGGGACGCAATAGTAATCCATAGGGTCAATAAATGTAAAACAAATATAGTTTGTGATGTGTATTAAACCCTAAAGCTAAAACGGAACCGTATAGATTCGAATCGTGTCCAATTTGTTTACAATACGGGACCTTGTGCCATTGGCCTTACGCACACTTTCTTGTCCCCGCCCTCGATACGAAGCGAGGCACTTTCGCTTTTATGACCCTATTACCGCGACCTTGAGACAGCGGTCAAGTCGGTTTTTAAGGCTTGTGTAACTGTCGCGTTTAGCATACCCGCGAATGAGAAATTAAAAGATGTATTCAAGAAACTAGAACGAACTATCAACACATTGTTTATATCAGTTATTACTTAAAATGTCATTGAAAAATTAAATTAGAGGTTACATGACAGGATACAGCATAGAAGAGCTAGACAAAATGCTTTCGCTACTAAGCTATTCCATAATATAATTCCATAATATATAATAACGAACTACAAAAATGTATGGAACTGGCAAGCCAAAATCACGTGATTTATCGCAAGTTATTGTCAGTTCTATACATTGTTGAAGTTTATAATGGAATCGCTTCGAAGCGAATGCACTTTGTCTAGCCCCGCAGGACAGACGGCGTTGGCGATCTCTTCTGTCAGAAGCTAAGATCGACTTTGAATTAGTGAGAGACGTGCTAGACAGACTTATATAGACAAAATTGATAACACACTAAGAAATTATCCGTAACCAAGGAGCATGCGGGGTTTGTGGGTTAAATGTAGAGACGATAGAGCCAGGAACTCGCCAAATGGAAATGGTCTGTTCCCATGCCTCTGGTTTGTCTGTATGTGTGTTGCTATTTCTAAAATGCTTAAAAGAAAACAGTAAATTTAAAGCATTATTTTAATGGGACCTATTTTAATGGAAACAATTCTATTTATCGGTAGAACAATGTACAAACTAATTCTAAGTCGGTCCCAGTGGTTAACCAAGGCACTACACAGCTGTTTACCCTTATATGTGGGATTGAAAGGGAACGAGGAATTACTGAACATTTAAATGCTTTGTTAAAATTATTTTAATTACAACTAAGTGCCAACAATAAAAACTATTAAGAAAATTAATAACTCTACGTTGATCGGATTCTATTTACCATTGACTTAACATAATTAGGTAACCTTTAGTTTGCACCTGAAATTTGTATAGAAAAATCGCACCATCCGTAAGCGCTAAACTTACAATATGTACATTTGTTTGAATGGTATATCGAATAACCTAACCTAACCTTGTCTTTACTATCTTACTAATATAATATTATAAATGCGAATGTTAAGATGGATGGATGATTGTTAAGAGATATCTCTAGAATAACTGCATGGATCTCGCTGACATTTGACATAGATGTAGAGCATAGTCAGGAAGAACACATCAGCTACTTATTAGGTTTTTTTTTTTTAATTCCACGAAGACGGAGTCGCGGGAGACAGATAGTTTACAATATAAAACAAAGAGCGTTCCATAGATAAGGTTAATGTTTATAATATGTCTTTACAACTATTAAAAGGCGTTGAAGATCCATATTTGGCAACCGGTACCATCAAACCAATGCCAGCTACCATAATAGTTATGAATGATTCGCGCATAACATTTTATTCATTATGATTATGGTTATAATGAACATAATCGCTTGTAGTCATAACTACCGAGTAATGCGACAAGTTAATGATGTGTTGACGGAAATGGTATTGCGTTTTAGTTTGCTTATCGCCACAATTCGTTTACGTCTTCTCTAAATGTAGGCTTCCATTGGTTAATGATGCTAGCTATCGTCATTCCTGTCATGATCGTTGACAAAACAGAGACAACAATATGTTTTAAACGGAGATTTTGGTCTTAGAAACTCAAGTCTAGATATCTATAAAATAAATAAAAAATAAAATAACATTTAATCATTTCAATATCACAACGCAATAAGCAAAAACAGCACAAAATTATAAAGAAATAACACAAAAAACATAACATTAATAAGAAACAGGAAATATTTACAAAGAGTGTTGCAATGCTGACCGGATAAGGTTTCACTCAGCTTTGTATGCTGGGTGTTCCTCTCTGGACCACTCAGCACTGATCTCATTGTCGTTGAAAAAAAATAGTCGCAGTAAAACCCCACGGTTAGAAAAGAAGCTAGCTATTCACACTTAATAAATATTCTATGTTTTTATTTCTGTCCGACTGACCGTGGGTTTCTGAGACCAAAATCCCCGTTTAAAACATTTTATTATCTCCGTCAAAGATAATGGCAAGGATGATATATTTTATAGAAATATTTTTGGCTCAGAACCTCACGGTTATTCGTAGATTTTAATACATTTCAGGTAAAGAAAGATTTTAAATGATTCTCAAATAGTATTTAAAATATCGACTACATGTTATATTTGTTTTCTATTTGAACACCGATGCTTGCATGTTTCTTGATTTATTTACCATGGTATCACTTTCCTTTGAAGTCATTGGGTCATGCAAATAAGTTGTTTAACATTGATATCCAGCGCATCAAACGAAATGTACGAAATTGTATCACTATTTGCGGAATATTTTGCAAAAATTGTGATTAAAATTGATATTTGTAAAACTTGACTACGTAAAAATATCACCGTACTCTAACATTTCATCTTACTTCTTACTAATATTATAAAGGCGAATGCTTAGATGGATGGTACTAGAACGGCTGAAAGGATCTCTATGAGATTTGATATACCTATAGAACATAGTCTGGAAGAACACATAGGCTACTAATTAAGTCTTTTTTTAATTCCGTGCGGACAGAGTCGCGGGCGACAGCTATTTGTTAAATAAATTGGTTTATCAGTCGGTAATAATAGAATTTGTCTCATCCGTCATCTTAAAGCAAAAATAATACAGAAATATTACTTCGTCTCCCCAAAGATTTGTCACTTTCTATCCCGCTTACTGTCACATCGCATTTCATATTTAGGTGACGACACTACGCAGGGATATTGTTTACGAATTATCAGGGGCGGCCATCTTGGATTTCTCCAGCGCTTTTCTCTCAAAGAACTAATTATCACGCCATTTGTTCGTTTTCGATCTTTTTTTCTGTTGTATTTTTGCGGAGTTAATATTCTTGATAAATTATCCTCGCATTTTGCGCAATTAGCGGATGTTTTCGGTTTTTTTTCTTATTAATTTACTTAGAAATTTGTTACTGATTCGTGTAAAGCGTGCACAATATTGGTGAACGTATAATGAAATAGAGATATCACAGATAATATCTTAATTGTTATATAAATGGAATTTTCTCATAAAAGAAACTTTTTTTATAAAAATTACATGATGCCAATAATCGATTGTTTTAGATTTTTTTTATAATAATTGTGAAAAACACTATTTCGTTAAAATAACATAAGACTTTTAAAAAAAAATTAAAAAAAAATACGTCTACGATTCAACCATATCAAATGATGTCACTGTTTTCTTCCCGCTTTTATTTCTTATTTTTTACATACATACAAAGTTGAATAAAATTTCTATTTGAACAGTTACATTTGTAATATCGTGAGTTGTACTGGCTAACGATTTTTGTTTACGTCCGAAACCTCATGAATACAGATTGCGATACACCTGCAGACCAACTCCTCCGACTCCCTGGCGCTGACAAGTTTTGTTCATTGCATTTGAAATATGAACGGAAACTTGTATGGACTTGTCTTCGTGGTTGTACATATTTAATGACTTCCCATCTTATACAATATTGATTGTAGATACCGTTGTGCTGAATTAAAAAACTTTTTTTTTAATATCATAAGGTGGCAAACAAGCGAGCGGCCACCTGAAATCCCTGAAATAGCGAAGTGACCGTTGCCCATAGACATACGCAATTACATATGCATTGCCTACCTTTAATCGACGGAGAAGAGGATGCACAGAAAGAAAATATTCCCCCTTTCCATGCATCCTCTCATCCGGAAAGTTCACTTCGACTTCCCATCCTTTCCTTATAAGAAAAGGTTGGGAAGGGAAAGAGGACTAAATTAGGCCTCCGGGACGCACACTCATCTGACGAAACGGGGAATTTCTTCCACTTCACGCCTGTCTTCTGTGTGGTCGAGGTATTTCACCGGGCGAGCCGGGCCGATTCGTGCGAAGATGTTAAAGCGGGTTCTACCACTTTTAATAAGTAGCCTATGTTTTCTTTCAGACTATGTTCTATATGTATGCCAAATTTCAGCGAAATCAATGCAGCCATTCTGGATATACATCGTAACAAACATTTGCATTTATAATATTAGTAAGAAATACATATATTTATATGTTGTGCTTTTAAAATATGATTCAACTTATTTAACTAATTTATTTAATTCTTGTTTCAGGTATGTTAAGAAGACACATAGTAAGTAGTATTTAAAACAATATAGCCCGTAACTCAGAGGGGTAAGCAGAGACCAGAGATCTGTAAGCGCAGTCCTGACACGCACCTCTCGCTCTACTACATTCTAGGTTTTGAGTGCTTTAATACTTCTATTAGTATGATAATATTTTAATGCGTCGATAAACAAATTTATACTTTAACAGTAATGAAATTAAGTTTCTTTTCCATTAAATTAAAAACATCCTACAAACGTTTTCAATTACGTAAACGATTTGGAGTCAATTGAAAGGAAGCCTAATAAAAAAAACCCTTAAAAGAATTTCTATAGTTCAGAAAGCTATAGAAACATTGTATTGTCCGAAGTTCTTTCTAAAATTACCGTATTACATAACCTTAAGTTGCCGAAGGATTCCCTCGCGTAAATTACAACAAAGCCGAATTCAAAACGAATTTTTAATTTAAAAGTTGCCACTGCCGGAAACTTAAATTACGCTGTTTCTCTGTTTGTTTTTTTTTCTTAACTTTGTAACTGAAAAAGTACTTGCCAGCTTCATTAATTAGAAAACGATGTGACGTTGTTTTATTTAAGGGATAATTAAATCAAATATTTTAATAAGTAATCTTTAATCTAAATAAGATTAGGTATAGTCTTACCAGGAGAAAACATGTCGTGCAGGCAGACTAGATTCCGATCATTGAAGACTATTCTGTTGACTAGCACTCGTAAAGGCTTTAAGTCTTCCACAGGCAGTTTCCAAACCTATTCAATTGTATTAATTTCATACCAAAAAATATACTTAAGGCTCTGTGTATTACATGTGTAACAAAAATAAAAAGTTAATTTTGTTATCCAGAATTATTGCATTTTAATTTTTTTCTTAATTTTTTTAAACACTACCCGACAATTATATTTTTTGGCGACAAAAAAAATTGAATCTTTTAAGGTAAATGTGCATTCTCATTGAGTTCATATTCTATGTTGGATACATATATCTACAAATAGCTGTCGCCCGCGACTCTGTCCGCGTGGATATATAAAAAAAAACTTAGTGTAGCCTATGTGTTCTTTCAGACTATGTTCTATACGTATGGCAAATTTAATCGAGATCCGTTCATCCGTTCTAGAGATATCTTCAAACACCCATCCATCTATTCACATCACATCCATCTAAACATTCGCATTTATAATATTAGGAAGTTAAATAAAAAGCAGCTCTTCAAGGCACAAATTCGAAAAAAAAAAGAATAAATAGTATCCTATGTCCGTCTCCTGGCTCTAAGCTACCTCCTCACCAATTTTCAGCCATATCGGTAAAGCCGTTCTTGAGTTATAAATAGTGTAACTAAAACGACTTTCTTTTATATATATAGATTTGTAAATTTCCCAACAAAATAATAAAATAACTCTATGAAAAATATATTTTCCTCGCAACGTGTCCAAAAGTCCGTTAAATAATTTATATCTCATCTGAACTATCTTTTGTACGAAATGCACGCGTTGTTGGGGAAAATAAAAAAAAAAAACAATGGCGTGGGAACAATCGTACCGTGTGATTGATTATGACGGAGGGTTGGTAGTGTTGAAATGTACGTTTTTCACAGTACAACAACGCTTTCGTATTGTTATATTACATGTTGTTATTACTCTACGGATTAAGGCGTGAGTTGAAACCGAGGGATTTTGCGGACGGAATTTTTGGAAGAACCCGACACGAAATAACTCGGCGTGGTATTCGTCAGCTATCCTTCCATTTAAAGTTATTACTTCATTTAAAAGACTTATTATTTACCGTGTTTTTCGTATACTTAATTAATAAGATTCTTTACATTTTTTTGAGTATTGAAACAACATAGAATCATATTGCACAATAATACTGCAACGTAAGTCTAATAATGAATCAGATTTTAATAGAATCATGTATAAACTTGTTACGTACTCAATAATATTTTGAAATGAACTTATGTAACAGAAAACTGTTAGTATGTTACATATGACCCGCCTCTTCATTGTATGAAAATTTGTTTAACTTCAACGTTTTATCGGAAAAATATCGATAGGGATATGCAAAGGAATTTTGTTTTTATATCATAAGGTGGCAAACGAGCGTTCCACCTGAAATCGCTGAAATAGCGAAGTGTTGCCCATATACATACGCAATTGCATATGCGTTGCCTACCTTTAATCGACGGAGGAGAGGATGCACATAAAGAAAATATCTTCCCTTTCCATGTATCCTCTCATCCGGAAAGTCCACTTCCACTTCCCATCCTTTCCTTATAAGAAAAAGGGTGGGATGGGAAAGAGGACTAAATTAGGCCTCCGGAATGCACACTCATCTACGTGGAATTTCTTCCACTTGACGCCTGTCTTCTGTGTGGTCATGGTATTTCACCGGGCGAGCCGGGCCAATTCGTGCGAAGATGTTAAAGCGGGCTCTACCACTGTTAAATTTAATTTAATTTTGTCAGAAAAACAAGTGTAAATGTGTGAAAAAAATTATATATATTGTGGTAAATAATTCTACCAGTTTGTTCACAGCCTTATTTCGTACGGATGCGGAGGTTAATTAAGGAATTAAATGTAAAAAGGGCGCGAGCTTTTTGCAGCAAAAAGAAAATTTATTGAAGCGCGCTCTTTAATAATTAGATTTTAAAATTACTGTGGTTTTTGCAATAGTGTCAATAAAACCTTTTTGAACATTTTAATCCATACATTCCATAAAAAATACAGAAATAGTTTGTACGAAATAGGAATATTTTATATCAATATTACTTACAAAGATTACTATTTTTTGACCTCTATAGATTGTGTTATGTTGCCATAACCTTAAATTATCACTAACTAAATACCCGAAGAATAAAATATAGCTATCCCTGTCTATCAGTATATACTGAGAAGAAGAAGAGAATAACCTTAAATTTAACAGAGGCAATCAAAATAAAAAATAATCTTTGATCAATCAAATGTTAAAATGAATTTATTTAAAATTAAATAATTTATTATATTTGTAGGGAACTGTTATGCATAATACATTAAATTTATCTGCGCACCAATTTCACATAAATTCCTCCCTTGGGGAGGGCAAAGAGACGCATAGGATCAAATATAAATTGATCAGAGGTCTTCTTTGACATTTCCACGCGGTATTGTGACAAAACCTTCGCGATGCAAACTTCAGACTGCCACTTCGCGAATCGCATACCTGCAAACCATAAAAATAATAATTATAAACTTCCATATTTAAAATTATACATATAAATACTTTTCCTGTCCACTTCATGTTATAGTAAACATCAAAATATGCATTCTGAATATGAAATTAATAGGAGACGCATAGGAAGGAACCCATTTTGTTGACTTAACTTAACTGCGCGCTTAACGCTTAATAACGCTTGCTTGTTTGTTATAAAAATAACAATTTAAATGGAGCAAATGGATAATAGGTTTTTTATAGATAAATGGGGAGCTATTCAAAGATGTACATACCTAAACAGTTTCTAGGACCGGCGCTAAATGGTAAATAAGCGCAGGGATGTCTGTTCTTAATGTTTTCCGGACTGAAGCGTTCAGGGTCGAATTTTTCTGGATTAGGATAGTATTTAGGATCATTCTGAATACCCCAAGTTGATACGATAATCGTTTGTCCTTTCTTAATAGTGATATCCGTGCCGGGGAATACGTAGTCAGTTTTAGCGTTACGCTGCGTGAAGTCTGCAACTGGATATTTTCTTAATGTCTCATCGAATACTTTACTCAAATATGTCATCTCGCTCAAACATTCAAAGGTTATATTTCCATTATGACGGGAAAGAACTTCGTCTATTTCAGCAATTAGTTTATCTTGGATATCCGGATTCTTTGCTAGTTCGTAAAATAGGTATGTCATTGTGGTGGCACTGGTCTCGTACCCCGCCATGTAGAATATGAAAATCTGTGCCGAGATAACTCCGTCTGTCAGTTCGAGTGATTTTACATCTTGGTTGTCGAATTTCTTTAATCCCTCGAGTGTTTTCTTTTCTCTTAATTCCTGGATTAAATCGATCATGTCCTTTTGATTTGATGGCATTCCCTTTCTTAATTCTAGTACTTTTTTTGTGAGATTGTCAAAAAATTTACTAACAACCTTCGGGAAGAGTGAACCGTTTAATTTCTTCAATATTCCTGGATACATCATATCGAGTTCAGCACTGTAATTTACTGTGAATATATATTTATCTAGGTCTTCTAAAGTTTTTAACATATCTTCATCTAAATTAAGACCGAATACACAAGCTGCGATATTAGTCATAGTGAATTTCTGAACCAAAGTATGAATAGACTGTTCCGGTTGTGTCCGGGTTACATCATCGATGTATTTAAGAAGTCTGTCTCCAGATTGCGACATCAAAGGTAACATGTTCTTGAGCTTTCCGGAAGTGAAGAGCGGCGTGAATCTGTTCCTTAAAGTTCTCCACCTGTCGCCATCTGCATGGAATATGTTCGCGCCGAGACCATCAATACTAAATTCGACTCCTCTATCAGCAAATGATTCAAAATCTTTGATGAGTACATTCTTAATAATATCCAAATCACGTAACAAAATAGATGGTGTTGTCATTCTGTAAATACCAACAACCTTTTCATTTGGAAATTCGTCGTAAATACTTTTGTAGACCATCACTTGAGGCTTTCTTCGGAGGACGGATTCTTTTAAGTTGCCAAAGAACGGTACTGGTTTTGGTCCGGCGACATTTCTATTCTTCCAATAATCAAATGTCCTGGTAAAATAGTAATGTAGAAGTCCCACTAAGACCGTAACAAGAGTTAAAATGTACAACATGTTTACTGTCACAACACGAGATCACTATGTTGTAGATAGCGTACCAACAATATATATACAAATAATATCGCTTATCATGCTTGTTCATCATGACTCTAGTAATCATGACTGGTTATTATTAATCGACATAATCACGAATAGACAAAAAATATCAGACAGCAAGTCATAACATTATGTAAATTTAAAGCAATGATTTTTTTAAATCGTCATTCTTTAGTAGTAATGTTTAACGTAGATAAATTATCTCTTTAGAGTAATCCGGAGCGTGGTACAATCACTAGAATGGTAAGTTATTTGGCAGTTAATATAAAATAAGGTCACGGTTACGCGCTGGTTTATCTTACTAATATAAATGCGGAAGTTCGGATGTATGTTTGTTACATCAAGTGAGGGATCTCGATAAAATTTGGCTAACATATAGAACATAGTCTGGAAGAACATATAGGCTACTAATTTTATTTTATTTTCTAATCCGAACGAAGTCACGGGCGACAGCTAGTATATTATAAATACGGAACTTTTGGATGGATTGATTAATGTTTGTTATTAGGTATCTCCAGAACGGCGGAACGCTATGAAAATTAGTATAGATGTAGAACAAAATCTAGGAAAACATATAGACTATGATCACAGATATGTGAACGGGTTCCTGTGTACGTTTGATTCACATGCAATATAAAACTACTAATATATGAGATATATATAAATATGCAATTGCGTATGTCTATAGGCAACGGTCATTCGCTATTTCAGCGATCACAGGTGGCCGCTCGCTCGTTTGCCACCTTATGATATAAAATTTTTTTTTTTTTTAATTCTATAAAGACAAAGTCACGGGCAAAAGTCTACTAAATTATAAAACTAAAACATCAAAGTCATCCGATTAGACGATTTTGTTTTGAAATTGCAAGTTATCATCGTATTTAAATTAATATAAAATATTCGAGATAGGAAAAGAAGACACTCAATGAGTTGCTTAATTTAAATTATCTTCTTTGGACTTTAAACTTAAAACATTTTGATTACGAACAAATTAATTGTGATTATTTGCCTATCATAGTTGTGACAAGCATAAGGGAAATAAGATATTGTTTATCTACTTAACGGGTAATTAATAAGAAATGAGCAATACTACCTATATCCCGCGACTACGTTCGCATAGAATTAAAAAATAAGTAACCTATGTTTTCTTCCAGACTGTATTCCATAATAGCTGTCGCCCTCGACTCCTTACTTGGTCTTAAAAGGAACAAATAGACTTATGCTATCTATAACTATAGGCAATAGATAATAGAAGGCGCTGTCTCCTACAACACAATTTCATCTAACTAGTTCCGGAGATAGAGCCCACAAGATTTTGTGATAATGTTTTTTCTTTGCCCAATTAAGATTGTTTATTATAATAGCCTATATGTTCTGCCAGACTATGTTCTATCATCATCATCATCATCAGCTCACTATACGTCCCCACGGAAGGGCTTCGGAGCCTACCCTAAGTTAAGGGTGATTAGGCCATAGTCAACCACGTATGTTCTATATGTATGACAAATTTCATCGCGATCCGTTCAGCCGTTCTGGAGATACCTTCAAACAAACATCCTTCATGACTTTCGCATTTATATTAGTAATCTGTGCCAAATAAAAAGATATATCCAGAAAGTGTTAAGATGCGTTTTCTTGTAATTAAAATACTTAGGTTATTAATAATATGACTGCATTCAAATCGACATCGCTATTTTTAATAATTTCTATAAGTTCTATTTAAAGAAATAGTATTCCGAGAAATAAAAATTATATCATTTGAATAGCAACACTGAAGAAATGTTGCATTTATTTTACAAATGACATTCGCAGACTTAAAGCCGGGCGCCTGTTTCCCTCATTAGCAATATTTCTTTCCACGTCTCGAAAAATATATTGATTCTAAAGCCAATGCTATCTTGTTTTCACTCACTACACTATGTACCCGAACGATAGGGAATACCGCTCATTTGCAATTTGCCTAGGTCGATTATAGAGGGCCCCCCCCGGGGCGCGGAGTATGCATAAAGCATTCCCCTTTGAAAAAAAAGGTCGATTATAAAAATTCCATTTCCTTATCACATTCATTTATTAAGTAATATATTTTTCGACACTATCTCCCACACACTGAGTTGTTAATTGGTCACATAGGAATGCCCTTAGTGTGGGTTACTTATTCTAAAGTCATACAAATGTTTTTTCGTAATCTTACAATTTTCCTGGACAAATTACAAAGAGGCTGCATTCAAGATTGTTCGGTGACGTACACTTTGTATCACTTCAGTGTTTTCAAGATCGTATTTTCTTTCGATTTCCTTTTTGACGAATCAAAAGAAATGCTTAACTTTGTTAATAAACCTATTTCTTTGAAATAAATTTTTATTAAAAATGTATTATGCAGTTCTGAAAACGTAAAGTATACCTGTGAATTTTATTCATTTTCGTTTGCGCTTTGAAATCAAAGACTAAAACACATTAATTTTCACTGGGTCCTTAATTCATAAAAATATATTTCTCAAATGCTATTTCAGTCAATATATTCTTTACGTGTAAGAAAACTAATATTTATTTATAAACAAATTAGCTGCGGCCGCGAGTCCATCCGCGTGGAATAAAAAAAAACATAATTAGTAAACTATGTGTTCTTCCAGACTATGTTCTATGTGTGTGCCAAATTTCATCAAGATCTATTGAGCCTTTACGGAGATACCTTCTAACAAACATCCATCCTTCCATCCATATAAATTTTCGCATTTATATACTAGCTGTCGCCCGTAACTCCGTCTGCGCGGAATTAAAAAATACATAATTAGTAGCTTATGTGTTCTTCCAGACTATGTTCTATATGTGTGCTAAATTTAATCAAAATCCGTTCAACCGTTCCGGAGATACCTTCAAACATCCATCCATCCATCTAAACATTCGCATTTATAATATAAATAAGATTAAGGTATCTAGTTATGTCAATGTGGTACATTAAATAAAATCCAGGAGATTTAAATCGTGTAATTCTTTTAAAGCACACGAACATAAGTCTTATAATCCACAGCTTACTACTCGGTGCGCCAGCAACTGGTTGAATCTTGTTTAAACCGGATTTAACTAGTTCTATCCGGAACGTCTTTTCAATTTCCTTCATGCTAAGACAGTTTTGTTTATTTTCAAGTTTACAAATGACGAAGTATAAAACAAAGTTTAGTAATTATATATATTTTTTATAATTAGCAAAAATATTGTCAACATTACTCTTATATTAAAGGATTACATAAAGAAAATAACATTCAAATTTTTCGCGTGAAACTCAAACGCTAGTGATTTTTGTTCACAGAAAAGATTTTCTATATTTACACGTCAGATTTAAAAAGGTTTTGTAGGTTTTACGAATAGTAACGTTGCTAGTAAAAATGTTTCATTGATTGGTTAAATAAAAGGCATATAAAGGTACGTAGGATATTGAAAAAGTTTTAGTGAAAATATTTTTAAGAGTTTCATTTTTTATTATTTATCAGAAGGTGGCAAACGAGCGAGCGGCCACCTGAAATCGCTGAAATAGCGAAGTGACCGTTGCCCATAGACATTCGCAATTGAATATGCGTTGCCTACCTTTAATCGACGGAGGAGAGGATGCACAGAAAGAAAATGTTTTCCCTTTCCGTGCATCCTCTCATCCGGAAAGTCCACTTCCACTTCCCATCCTTTCCTTATAAGAAAAAGGGTGGGAAGGGAAAGAGGACTTATTTTGGCCTCCGGGACGCACACTCATCAGACTGTACACAGAATTGCTTCCACTTGACGCCTGTCTTCTGTGTGGTCGTGGTATTTCACCGGGCGAGCCGGGCCGGTTCGTGCGAAGATGTTAAAGCGGGCTCTACCACTGTTAGAGAATGAACATATGATGAAAGAATATATCAGCTACTAATTAACTTTTTTTTATTCTACGCGAACGGACCCACGGGCGACAGCTTGTTTATATATAATATAATATGTCAACTCACAATTTTTTATTTTAGTGTCATCTCCTAGCAAAGTTTGATTAGCAATAAATAGAACACGTACTTTTGTTGTACTATTGAGGAATTCATTTTCAAATAAAAAATTCATAAAAAAATTATTAATTTAAAATCAAGATTTTTATATCATACTGTAACTGCCTTTACAATAACAATAAAAAGGCATTTATTTTTCAGAGTTCGCAAGTTTCTTGCTATTAACATAAATGTCCCCTAACTTCATTTCATCGTTCGAGTTCTTTGCAAAGAAATGGCTTATTATTTCCCCCGTTCACGATGTAAAAGTTTCAGTGAAATCAAGTAAATGTGAAATTTCTTTTCTTGACATCTGAGATGGAGAATTTATGGATATATAATTATAATATAAAACATTTTACATTATTGAACAAATAAATAACCGAAGCGTCAATACCCTAATGGTTAAGGGTACAGATTTCCGATCACGAGGTCGGGGTTTTGCAACCCGCCATTCGACTATTGTCGTAAACCATATCCTAGGACAAGCCTTAGCTTAGTTGGAATGGTAAAAGAAATATTAGTAAATTTACAAAAAAATCTGCTAAAAATATTGTATTAAAAAGTGCCAACGGATGACTTTGATATAGTGAACATCAAACTATTTTTAATAAAAAAATCTTCGATTGTGTATTATGGTTGAATATCGACCAATAGGCTTCCACTAGTAAGCGGTAAATTTATATGCAATGGTTAAAATGACATATTAGTTATGATGACTAAACTCTAAAGGCGTGTCTACGCTAGAAACCCCGCTCTTCTTCTTTTCTTCACGAACCGAGCCAAAATTTGTATAGCGTGAACCTACGAGCGACGAACGAGCGGGCTTTGAGCGTTAGGCGATAGCGAACACAAAGGGGTTAACCCGCGAGCACACCAAGTACAACTATGTTCCAGGATAGTGATTGCTCGTTATTCGCCCATACTTGACACCGCGAGCAGAACGGATCGGTTTCGCTTTGCTCGTGCTCGGCTCGTCTAGTGTAGACCTACCTTTAGATCCTGATCCTATCTTTTTTATTTCCTTAATATCCAATCACATTTATTACCTTCCATTGTACTTTAATTAATTGATTCGAATTTCTGTATCCATTCATACAAAGAGCAATCAACAAAGAGTATCAAAGGCGTCAAAGACTTTCGACGGACCTCGCATGAGCGGGCATTTCGTATTTACGAAGTGACTTCGCTTTAGCCGTTTAATGGATGGAATGAGCCTTCATCAAAAAACAGTCGCGAGTTAAAAAAGTTGGTCGGGAATTCGTCGCCGACGGCAGAGTAACAGTTGCGCAAAAAAAAATGCAAAACACTCAATTTAACTTAAATCCGAGTAGAGAGTAACGTGTGGAAATTCCCGGATTATATACGAGGCTAGGGCTGGTTGTTTAGTTTTACATTTTTAGTCGACTAAAATATAATTGTTAAAATTATAGTAAAATATTAGTAGAAGAATAGTGACTGTGTCCACTGTATAGATTTGTTCCGTCATCTTAAAAAGACATTGCGACTTTTCTCGCGAGTCGTGTTATTTTATAGTATTTTTTTTTTACTAAAATTCATATTTTTCTAATGATTTCCGACTGAATGAGGTGATTGACGTTCATATTTCTATTTGAAACGCATATTAAATCAATTTAAGTACTAGAATGCATTTTTGCCAGCTTTTTGAAAGGTGAAGCCGCCGAATGTGATTCGTATTTCCTTTACCGTAGGTATCTCAGACCTAAATCTTCCTATTACACATATCGTCATTCCTATAATTATCTTTGGTAAAACATAGATTAAGTTTTTATTGATTTTGGTAGCAAAAACCCACGGAAACTCATCGGGGTATTCTTTTTAATTTTCGCATTCATGTTTAGTTATATTTTGAAGGCGTCTCGTTTGTGACAACCCTGGCATCCCCGGTAAGTGAACTAAGTTAATGCAGCAGTAATCCCCGGGCACCTGGCCGAGCGAGCTTCAAATTTCAGGCGTTAACTAGTGACGAAATTTCATTACAGTGCCTTGTGATCGCTTTCATTTTTAGAAGTCTTAAGTTTTTAATCTATTTCTTAATTATTTAACGTTTGTATTACTGTTGGAGTTTAGTAAAGAATACAAAGAGCTGGGAAATGTTAGTGGACTAAGATATCACATCTCTATTTAATGAATTTCGTTCTTACTTCTTAATATTTCTCTCCTTTAAGAAGCGAGCTTATCACCACCTAAAAGGCCGGCAACGCATCTGCGGTTCCTCTGGTATTGCTGATGTCCATGGGCGTTGTTGAACACCTCGGTGTTCCCGCTGCTCGTTTGCCCCCTTCTGTTATAAAAAAAATATGAAAGCTTAGATGGACGGATGTTTATTGGAACGTATCTCCAGAACGGCTACATGCAACTCGTTTAAATTTGACATAGATGTAGAACATAACTTGGAAGAAAACATAGGCTACTTAGTAAGTTTTTTTATATCGCGGAGCTGGTATGTTTATAACAACAGGATTAAAAAAGATCTGAACGGAATTTACAATACAAGAAAATAAAATAATTATACAAAAAATGTATCAGAATAAAGTAACTCATTTTAATAAGAAAAACTTCATTATAAATCTCATTTTAACAAAACCTACATCAGAGAGAAAGCGACAAATAGGATGCAGTGTCTAAATTAAGCGCATAAATCAACGTTGAAATGAAAACCCGGTGGAAATTGCCCCTAATTTTTCCACTGGTCCCTACTGCCGGCGCGCACTGACGCTGCAGCGAACCTGGCAATATTTAATATAACCCACATAATATTGCCATGGTTAAATTACTAATATACTCGCAGTACCCGTGCTCTTTACTTAAGAACAAATATCTTGTTTATCTAGATGTGTCATATAAACTAGCTGTCGCCCGCGACACCGTCCGCACGTAATTAAAAAATTTAACAAGTAGCCTATATGTTCATCCAGACTATGTTCTACATCTGTGCCAAATTTCATAAATATCCGTTGAGCCGATCTGAAGATACCTTCAAACAAACATCCATCCATCCAACTAAACTTTCGCATTTATAATACTAGTAAGAAGTAACATAATTAAATCAAATATTCCAATGTTTATACTAAAAGGAACAAAATCTATAGGCGGCTTAAAAGTACATCGGTATATTCGTTTTTTTTTGTTAGGTGTAAAAAAAATAATGATCTTAAGTCCTATCTAGAATCTCTTATTCTGCAAAGAGACGGAGTTATTAGCATACGCTATGTTGCGCCAAATATGAAGTACGCTTGCAGATATTTTGTTTGAGTTAATTGATTTAGAGTCTGTTGACGTTTATAGAAATTAATCAACAGTTAAATTATCATTTAAAGTCGTACCATTGAGTCGCCGTAGATTTACACTGACAAAAGGAAACATGTTGCCAGCTCTGCCGTTCTCCATAAAAGTGAGAGGGATAAAATTATGTTCTGTACAAGTGTCTTGTCAGTGGAAACTCACGGCTATAAATACGTAGCAAGTATATATGACGACAATATTTAAACCACATCGTATAACCCAATACAAACATTTGAGTTGGTAAGTTTTATAATGAAAAAATATTTTTAAAAATCCGGTCAAGTTCCAACAAACGTTCCAACTAACACTCAACTTAAAAAAAAAACTAAATGCTTATATTTACTCGAATTTTATAGAAATTTATATAGCCACATCTAGTATTTGTACATCTATGTAATTAAAAAATAAACGTGCACTTAAAAGCAATCGATGTACTTGTTAACTAGCAAGATATCATATCCAGTGG
Organism: Papilio xuthus; assembly: GCF_000836235.2. Classification (NCBI taxonomy): domain Eukaryota; kingdom Metazoa; phylum Arthropoda; class Insecta; order Lepidoptera; family Papilionidae; genus Papilio; species Papilio xuthus. The sequence continues at coordinate 4,778,406 of NW_013531700.1, forward strand.
TTATTAAATTCTCGCTAAGTTCACTAAGTTATTGCAACTTGCTCAGCAACATTAATTGGAGATATTGAACGTACGATATTCCTCGAAAGTAACTTAGCTTTTCGTGGATGTAGAGTATAAACTAGAATTGAAAAGTTTTTGTAAAAGATACAAATAAAATATTAATAATTCAATCTTACCTTTTATTAAAGAACTAGCTATTGACTGCGACTCTGTTCGCGTGGAATTAAAAAGAAAAACTTAAATAGTAGCTTATTTGTTCTTCTAGATTATGTTCTATATGTATGCCAAATTTCATCGAGATCCACTCAGCAGTTCTGCAGATATCTTCAAACAAACATCCATCTAAACATTCGCATTTATAATATTAATAAGTTTGAAGTAGATTAGACAAACATTTGAGAGTCACCTTTCTAAAATTTAAAAGTAATTTTGTTAGTCACAGTTTCACCTTATCTTCTAAATTCACTATAAATTAACTCTTCGTAGAGGCAACACTTAAATTACATCCATTCATCTCACACTCCATGCAAAACTTCATTATGAACGGGCGTAGTGCTCTAAAAATTCTACAAAATGTCTGTGTTATATACGACCTAACTCCCTTGTTTTATATTTAATTTTGCTACAATTTTTACGTATTTTATTCTAATATTACACTTGTTTTCATTGCTGAGAGATGTGTATAAAATGTCTTGTCATCCCTTTCAATATCTATAACAAAAATTGAGAAAACAATATTTTCATTATGGTTTTTTTTTGGTTACTTTTATTCAAAATTCATCATCATCATCAGCACTATACGTCCCCACCGAGGGGCTCGGTGCCTACCCTAAGTTAAGGGTTGTTCAAAATTATAAGTATATTATCTCTAATCGTTAGATTCTTTAGTTAAAATAAAGTGACTTACATTTAGTGACAAAAAATATCTAAAATCATACTATCATACTAATATTATAAATGCGAATGTTTGGATGGATGTTTGTTTGAAGGTTTACCAGAACGATCCCAATGAAATACATACAGTCTGGAAGAACACATAGGCTTACTAATTATTTTTTTAATATCACAAAGACGGAGCCGCGGGCGACAGCTAGTACTTTATAAATTAAGTATATACCTTTAGTTTTTTTTTAAGAAAGGGGAATGCGTTACGCATACCGGGTGCTTCGGGGAAAGACACTCCGGTTATGTGGGACTCTCTCCGCATCCCTAAAGGGTCATGGAGCCTACCCATTAAACCCCCTCTGGTTCCCTCGACTCACTGTTTACCGGGGTGTGGGCACAAAAATTAAGTATAACCTTCTTACATTAAAAAAAGCATTTATTATTACAAATATATTACTATCTCCGTAAGCTACAAAGTGGTAGTACAAAGCAATTTTTCACATTAACCTATCGCGAACATTTCCGAGCCAATACACCTTGCATTTGTCATTCAGTATCTGTTATTTTTGCTTTGACTGTACTTTATCGTTTGTGATTATTCTCGCAGGTGTGTACACTTTGTTATTTTTATCTGTTGAACGAAATTCAATTGTTTTGTTGTTGTTTGTGCTTCATATATTTGTATCTTTTCATTACAAAAAGATATCGGAACCGTTTAAAAAAAAACAGTTCCAATTTTAAATCGTGCGACTGTTTCTCGGATAGTATAAATTTAGTGTTTATTGACTGGTTAGTTGCTACTGAAGCTCGTAAGTTAACGTGAAAGTTGCACACATCAGCCCCGGGGCTAACAAATCCCTATTTTCCCTTTTCACGACTTTTGCCCGCTTCGCTAAAGTTCCACAGATCGCGGTACAGACATGTAACTTTACTTTGTACATGTATAAGTTACGAATAGTTTTTTAACAAGTATTTCGAATTTTAAGAACCACAAACATTGGAAGATGAAACAAAAAATGACTCATTACCGGGACTGACTTTTTTAATTGTTGTCTCAAATAATTAAAAAAACATAGCTAAGGTTTTATTCAAATTAGAAACAGCTATCGAGTTTTTATTATCCAAAAGAGTGACCCCAATTTTTAATAGACAAATACAATAAGAACAGTTTAAAGTCAATATAAGGATAGCGTAATGGTTACGGGTACGGATTTCCGATCACGTGGTCGGAAGTTCGAATCCCGCCATTCGACTATTGTCGTAAACCATGACCTAGCACAAGCATAGAGTTTAGTTGGAATAGTACAAGAAATATTAGTAAATTAACAAAAATCTTCTAATATTTGTATAATTTATTTTTTGGCACAATTCCTTAATAATATTAACAATAACAAATATTGTAATTTAATTCAATTATGTTGATGATACTTCACCATAATTCACCAATATGCATATCTTTATCAGCTAACTATATGACCCCACCGAGAGGCTCGGAGCCTACCCTAAGTTAAGGGGGATTAGGCCATAGTCAACCACGCTGTCCAAGTGCGGGTTGGTCGAATTCACACATATCTTTGATTTCTTCTCAGATATGTGCAGGTTGCATCACGATGTTTTCCTTCACCGTAAGAACGTCGGATAAATGTACATATGTAAATTGAAAAACACATTGGTACACGGCGGGATTCGAACCCAGGACTTGCAGATTGCAAGTCAAATGACTCCTGAGCCACCGACGCTCTAATAGGGTTATAGTATTGAAATATTCCCGAACAAACCGAAGGGAATAAATTGACGTAGTCAATTTTCCCGGCACTGTTTATCGGACGAATTTGTAGCGACGAGGGAAAAAAATCTGGTAATTTTACGAAAATATTTTTAGGCCGTGCGAAAAATAAAGGTCGTGTTAGATGGCTTAGATGTTCTGATAGCGTCAGTAAAAAGGTTTATATATTGTTTTATCTTAAATGAGTACAAAGTCTATTTTACTAATAATTTAATTCATCATCATCTTGACCTTTTTCCTACAAAGGGTCGGCACAGTCTGTTGTTCCATACATGTCTACTAGTCGTTATATCTGAATTCACACCCTTCTTACGCATATCCTCTTTCACACAATCCATCCATACCTTGGTCTTCCTTTACCTTTGTAGCCTACTTTCAATTCAGAACTTGCAGAATGTGGATGCCTGCAAAGGTAGAGGAAGACCAATAAAGTATGGGTAGACTCGGATATGACGGCTGATAGAGATGTATGGAGGAGTACATACTGTGCCGACCATCAATATGGATAAGGGCAGGTTGATGATGATGAACCCCTGAGACCACCGACGCTCTGTAACTTCATTTTAATTTATAGAAATAGATACATTATTGGAACCATTATTCCTTTCATCAGATTTGAAATTACTTTTTTTTTAAATGTAAAATTGTTCGAAAAGATTCTTCTTTTAATCAATCTCATTTCAGTTTGAATTGTAATGACAATCCTCTTTATTATCTGAGGAACGTTCAGTCGCCTCAGTTTTATGTGGACTGTTAAAATGGAGACCTTTCTTAAGTAGCATCTGATTTATCTCTCTGGAATTTTAAACTGGAGACATTATTTTTTTTATTTTTTTTTTAATTAAAGAAAAAAAATACTTCTTATTTAAATTTTCTTCGTATACAAAGTCAATTTTATCAAAAAGTCAAAATGTATGGAAATGAGAACCATTTTTGCAAATGGAATGTGTCCCGTCCATATTATGATTTTCGATTCATTTACCGTGGATTTCTGAAACCGAAAACATATCGTTAGCTGTTTTGTCAAAGATAATGAAAGTCTATATGCTTTGTCCAGATATTGGTTTCAAAAACCAACGGTTAGAGAGATTTTTGATAATTATTTTCTTCTTTCCCTCTCAATCTCTTTAATATTTTAAAATGTCATGTGAAAAAAATGTTCTTTTATAACCTATAATACGAATAAATACAAGATTTCTTTGAGATCGCATCTATTTGACCTTTACCAAGTTACGAATGAACTTTTCATCTTCGTAAAAAATTTACAAGTATACGACCAATGCAATACCAACTTTATGAGTAAAGGCATATGGTTGAAAATGCAATATTTTTGAGTTACAAATCTCATTCCTATGAAGACAATCCATGGTCGAGATCTGTCAAGTTTGGATTACAATGATATAAATTGAATAATATGAATTCGACGGCAATGAAAATTGAATCTTATTTAATTGGGAATAGATTTCAAATTGGCAGCATATGTTGAAAAGATTGTAATATCATTTTTGTTTCTAGAATTTTAATACTAAAAGAATGTCCGTATGTGAGATGGTTAGGTCAGAGGCTTCTTAGAAATATTTCTATTTCCAGAAAATATATCACAAGTGAATGCAATCTTTGTTATAAAGTCTGCAATATCATCCTATTTAAAGATTCTTCAAAGATTCTCGCACAGTCGCGTTGTGGAACGGTCTGTCCTCCGAGAAGCGAGCATACCATATCCTTAAAAGCCGGCAACGCATCTGCTGTTTCTCTGGT